>NW_027185235.1:122973-167973 GCF_022577435.1 Embiotoca jacksoni | reverse complement strand
CAGACTGATGCAGGAGGCCGAGAAGTGTTTCATCAATCATTACTATTCTGAAGCAACAGTCTGCGGCAGTGATTTCAAAGACAGGTTCACCTTGCAGCAGGTTTTAAAAGAGGAGTTTTAAAAACAAGTGTTTGCAGCAGAGTCTGTACTTTAATATTAATAACAGAAAAAGGAGTTTCCACTGCAGCGGGAGGACGATGCTCTTCTTGGTATTTCAGTGACCGACAGATGGCACCGAGCGGGGCGGGACAGCGGTGTCCGAAAGGTCGGAGGAGACGTGAGTTTGTGACCGGAGGATGTTAAAAAAAGCAAAGCCATCAGCACCGCTGCGGTGCCCTTGAGCAAGACTCCTCCCTGCAGCGCAGCAGGTCACACTGTGGTTGTTCTGGGCCGCTTGCAGGCGAGAACGAAACTGAAAGTGTGAGCAGAGAGAAAGTACCCCAAATATATTAAAAAAGAAAACTGCTGGCCAGTAAACACCTAATAAAATATACACAATATACATGAACGTGCACTGAGTATGTTTTATACAGTTGAAAGATGAAAATGATGAGGTTTAGTGAGAAACACTAGCTTATATTTCATTTAAAAGAAAACTGAAAATGTTCAACCAAACCTCACTTAAATTTTGACAAATTCTTGAAAGTTCAGCACAAAATCTAAAAGATGAAGGTTTTGTTCGGGAGCTTCAGTAAATATCATCCGAGACTCTGTTCACATGAAACCGGCTGACGTCCAGGAGGTTTACGTCCTGAGGAGGACTCATGAGCATGTCAGCCACACAACACCACAGGAGAAGAGCAGTTTCCGATGAAACTGGAGGTATCGTTTATTGAAGCAGATTACAGCCATTGTTTCAGAGAGAGAGACAAAGTTTTGAAGTTTGAAGTCAAATTGCTTGTAAGAATGAGAAAAGCAGCAACTTTCAGGGCTAAAAGATGAAGCTAAAACCTGCAGTTCCTCAAATGTCCTCTTGGGGCTCCAGCAGTGTGTCGGCCCCCACAAACCACCATGTTAAAACTCTACAGAAGAATTAAACATGTTTACAGCTGAACTAAACATGTTTACAGCTGAACTAAACATGTTTACAGCTGAATTAAACATGTTTACAGCTGAATTAAACATGTTTACAGCTGAATTAAACATGTTTACAGCGGAATTAAACATGTTTACAGCTGAATTAAACATGTTTACAGTTGAACTAAACATGTTTACAGCTGAATTAAACATGTTTACAGTGGAATTAAACATGTTTACAGCTGAATTAAACATGTCTACAGCTGAATTAAACATGTTTACAGCGGAATTAAACATGTCTACAGCTGAACTAAACATGTTTACAGCTGAATTAAACATGTTTACAGCTGAATTAAACATGTTTACAGTTGAACTAAACATGTTTACAGCGGAATTAAACATGTTTACAGCTGAATTAAATATGTCTACAGCTGAATTAAACATGTTTACAGCTGAATTAAACATGTTTACAGCGGAATTAAACATGTTTACAGCTGAATTAAACATGTTTACAGTTGAACTAAACATGTTTACAGCGGAATTAAACATGTTTACAGCTGAATTAAATATGTCTACAGCTGAATTAAACATGTTTACAGCTGAATTAAACATGTTTACAGCGGAATTAAACATGTCTACAGCTGAACTAAACATGTTTACAGCTGAATTAAACATGTTTACAGCTGAATTAAACATGTCTACAGCTGAACTAAACATGTTTACAGCTGAATTAAACATGTTTACAGCTGAATTAAACATGTTTACAGCGGAATTAAACATGTCTACAGCTGAACTAAACATGTTTACAGCTGAATTAAACATGTTTACAGCGGAATTAAACATGTTTACAGTTGAACTAAACATGTTTACAGCGGAATTAAACATGTTTACAGCTGAATTAAATATGTCTACAGCTGAATTAAACATGTTTACAGCTGAATTAAACATGTTTACAGCGGAATTAAACATGTCTACAGCTGAACTAAACATGTTTACAGCTGAATTAAACATGTCTACAGCTGAACTAAACATGTTTACAGCTGAATTAAACATGTTTACAGCTGAATTAAACATGTCTACAGCTGAATTAAACATGTTTACAGCTGAATTAAACATGTCTACAGCTGAACTAAACATGTTTACAGCTGAATTAAACATGTTTACAGCTGAATTAAACATGTTTACAGTTGAACTAAACATGTTTACAGCTGAATTAAACATGTTTACAGTGGAATTAAACATGTTTACAGCTGAATTAAACATGTCTACAGCTGAACTAAACATGTTTACAGCGGAATTAAACATGTTTACAGCGGAATTAAACATGTTTACATCAGAATTAAACATGTTTACAGCTGAATTAAACATGTTTACATCAGAATTAAACATGTTCCGATCTCCAGTGCCGTTTTGATCTCCTCCTCCCAGCTGGTGATGATGAGCAGCTGATCTGTGACTCGTTAAGTCTTGTCTCCATCCCTCAGGTGTGTCTGCTTTGTCTGATTGAGTAGAAACCTTTAAAGAAGGTGCAGCTCAGCTTCTCCGTCTCCATTTTCATGCTGCAACAGCAGTTTCCGTCTTGTTCCTGAATGATTCAGAGGTCCGTTTGGTCCTGATGGGCCCAGTTGTCCTGTTTCTCCTGATTTTATCTCTGCAAGGTTTAGTTGTGGTGCAGGCTCAGGTTAGAGGGAGTACAGCAGATCCGACGGCCATGTGTGGGTTCGTCTGAGTGGCTTCTCTTCTTTTAATTTATTTTGGCCTTTCAGGTTGTGGTGGATTTTATTTTATTTATTTTTTTTAATTATTATTATTTTCTTATTTTGTTCTTTTGCAGAGAACCCTTATTGGGGTTGTAAGAATCTGAACAGGAAGCTGAAACATGAGGGTGTGGGAGGGTTCAAGAGGGTGAGGGAGGGGTCTTGGGGTTGTGGGAGTGTTCATGAAGGTGAGGGAGGGGTCTTGGGGTTGTGGGAGGGTTTATGAAGGTGAGGGAGGGGTCTTGGGGTTGGTTGTGGGAGGGGCCTCATGGTTGTGGGAGGGGCACCGGATCTGTGGGAGGGATTTATATTTTCCAAATCAATCTTTGCAGAAAAATGTACATCAAACATGAAACCCAGACGTCTCTGATTAGAATAAACAGATCCAGCAGGATACGTACGTACAGAGTAAACTTGAATAAACTGGCGTCCCCTCTGAGTGCATCATGAACGTGCATCTAGCTGAGGATAATGTTGAAATAATGTCTGCATCTGTGGATGCAGGTGCTGCTGCTGGAGTTTGACTGCAGAGCATCGACTCAGCAGAAACTGCTGCCTCATGACTTCATCCTCGAAGGAAAACTAATCTCCCCATTCTCCACGCTCTCCCTGCATGTTTGAGCCGGTGGATGCTGTAAACTGCTCATTCTGGGATTTACACGTGGTGAAATATCCCATTTCTTCCTCTGCCATGTTTGTTTTTCTGCTTTCGTGCCTCTCATCCAACTCAGCAGTTTTCCTTCCCAGACACACCTGCTGCTGAGCGTTCAGGTGGGCTGAACTAAAACACTGCAGCACGTTTCATCCTGGACTCATCAGACATGTCGACGCTCAGCTATGACGCTCCGAGCGCTGAAACCGTCTGGAATAAAAGGCGGGAAGCGTCGTAATGACCGTGACAGAAGTCCTTTTTGATTGCCAGCTTTTGTTCTGCCTATCGGTGGGAGAGAGCAATTAGTGTCGCTCTGACAGTCCATCAGCGCTTCTGAAATTGGATTCTGGTCCAGAGTGGCTTTCATTAAACGCTCCCTGACACAGCAGTGCTGGTTATTTGTTGAAGGCGGAGCTTCAGCGCACCTCTCCGGTACGTTCCGGGTTTATTTCTCACGGCGATCAGAAAATAAAGAGTTCATCCCCTGAAATGTTTTACAGTAGACACAAACACACACCTGCTGTTGAAATGTTCAGGAGGAAGTGAGCAGGCGGGGGTGAAGAGCAGCAGCTCCACCTAGTGGCACCCACGTCACTACAGCGCCGAGGCTTCACCTTCTCTGTCTCTGTTTGGTTCATTTATATCTTCAGAATTACCGTCAGGGTTTCAGCTGTTTGATGGAATATTTAATCGTGAGATAGCAGGTTTTATATCGCAGCTCTCATACATGATATTCTGTCAAGAAACCTCCATATTTTATATTTGGATCCAGGATGATCTGCAGCTGAACTAGAATTAGATGTCCTGTTTATCCTAATTAAACAGGATTTATTAACATTTAATTTTGATACCGAGGCTGCATTCACAAACACGTTTTCATTTTAAAGCACACACAGAAGTAATGCTGCATTCAAATGGACCTCGTGGTTACAACAGGTGAAGTCGTAAAAACGTTGTTGCTCGGCAACAGCAACATGGAGGGTTCATCAAGCTAACAGGAAGTACAAAGACACAGAGGGAGAAGATCAACATGTTCCTCAGATGTAGAATATTATCTAAGTTATGAGGACAAACTCTACGTGACTAAAACTACAACATATCAGCTGAACATCCAACGAAACATTAACATGACCTCTGACCTTTCTGGAAACATCAGCAAACACGTCACAACTCGAGAACTCGAAGCTGATAGAAGATTTAGAGTTACATGGTAAATACGACCATGACCAGTTGTTCCTGAACACCTCGCGAGTATCACCAGAAGAATCAGTGTGTTTACTGAGTGTTAAATGAAGGGCACGAAAACACATTGATTTCTGGGTAAAATAATTAAAGCTGCAAACATGTTGGCAGGTGATGCGTTCAAATGTTCCGGTTATTTTCAGAACAACAGTGTGTGATTTGAAATTAAAGCACTACACAATAAGTGCAGGGTTTTCCCGACAATTATAACACATCCAAGTGTTGTTTTTTTTCACAGCACCTGAGCCAAATGAACAGGAACGAGTCTGAGTGCTGAGAATGTGGGAGGATGAGAAAACTGCAGTTCAAGTCTCACTACAAACCTTCTGCTAATCATCTTGGTGTAGCAAACTATCTTTTTTTATTAATCATGATAATAATCAGAGTCATGATAAAAGTCCATAATTATGTGAAAATGTTTAGTTTGAGCCTTCAGCACTGATCCCTCCACTGATCTGAGGAAAGCCCCGACAGTGTACTAATCTATGAAAAAGTACTTAATGTGAGTGTACTAAAAGAAGTATATGTAATTTGAAACACAGCCCACGTGAGGCGTTCAGGGAACAGCGGTAAATTGTGCTAAGAGTGCTTCTCTCCCCCTCTAAACTGCATGAAAATGGTGAAGTGTCAGTTGGGAGGTGGAGAACATCTGCCTCGTCCAATCAGAGAGAGGAGAGCAGAGAGAGAAAAGAGCAGCATAGAGATCCATGACGGTAAACTGTTGTTGGTGGGTCAGTAATCACAGAGCAGGAACAGGCAGCTCCAGGGCCAAAAGCAAAAACAACAAAACATATTTTATAAAACTGGTCTGGAAAACAGTATATTCAGGAACTGAGATCAAAGTCAAGGTATTAAAACTTTTTCAACGATACGCAGCTCCATTTAAAACACAGCGTTTGTTCCCAGTAGATTAAAGCAGCTGTAAACGTCTCTGCTCGGTGTTCAGGAGGAGCCACAGTGAGTGAAATGACTGTAAACCAGCACACAGTCAGGAGGAAGGAAAAAACAACAAACCTGCATTTACATCACAATGAAAAATAAAAACGTTCTAAAACTAATCAGGATTTATTTTGATGGCGGATTTTCTCATAAATTGTCATTTAATTTACAAAGTTTTAAGTGTATTTTGTGGTTTCTTTGCGGGAGAATTGAATTGATTTTTTTTATTTTTTTTTACCAACTCCCTGATAAAGAGTAATATGCAATGACTTCCTGTCATAATAATCCTGCAGAAATATTCCACCTGTAAAGTGTTTTTCTTCCTGTGTTGAACTCAGAGAACCATCACGGAGCTCAACGTGATAACAAGAGTGTAAAAGCTGCGTATCTTTCCAGAACAAACCGTCTGTGACTGAACTTTAGAAACAAAGAACACATCTGCCTTCAGAATAAGAGCTTTACATGCTTTAAATCACATTCAACACTAAAACTAAGTTCAGTCTCTCAGCTGGAAGTGGAGAAAACTCATTGAACATGTTCCTCGTTCATCATGAGACCACATTTCCCACAAACCTCGTCACTTCCTGTTGTTGCTGGTTAGCCAGCAGCAGTTTGTTTTGATGGTGAGAGGAGAGGGGGCGGAGCCTTGATGACTGGAAATGAACACTTGTTGGTGTTGGTAATAAAGTCAGTTTTACTTTGAAAGGTGACTTTATGATGTCATACTTTCAGCAGAGCTTCTGTTCACAATGTTTTTATGGAAAAATTGCAGGAACTTTGCAAAATGTATAAACACCAGAGAACACAGGAAGAGTTGAGCTCGTGTGTGTGTGTGTGTGTGTGTGTGTGTGTGTGTGACTGTGTGTGTGTGTGTGTGTGTGTGTGTGTGTGTGTGTGACTGTGTGTGTGTGTGTGTTTGTCATCTCGCTGCAGTGTGTTGCAGAATGGATCTTAATGAGGAGGTCTGCCCCATCGATCAGGCCTGCGTTCGCTCCCTGCACAGATTTATCTGTCAGATTATCTTCCAGCTACATATTTACACCTGGCAGCGACACCAGCACACATGTAACTGTGTGGAATGAAAGCATCAATCGTCTCTGCAGGAAAATGACAGCTGACCTTCTGCTGCTTCTCTGACAGATGAATGTTCTCAGAGGAAGAGGAGGATGAAGGTGTGTGTGTGGCGTCGCTGCAAAAAAACTCTGACTTCACCTGAACAAATAAAGGCAGCAAAATAATCCCTGTCTCCTTCTGCATGAATTCTAATGTTGGATTCATGTTTATTCTGAATAGTACGGAGAGAGTGGAGCCGTGAAGGCAGCAGCTCTGAGGCTGCAGTCACGTCCTCCGTGAAGCGTGGTGATGCTCTGTTGATTCTTCCTTTAAATCTCAGTAATGACTTTGTGAACTTCATTACAAATAAGATTATAACTAATAGGAGAGAAATGATTCACATCCTCTCTGGATTCATTGTCGTTATGACCTTTCTAATGAAAACCAGCAAAGATTCCTTTGCATTTTACATTTACACATATTTTTACTGCAGATTGACACGGTAGCTTCAGGTCTGTAAAATAGTTCTGATCCAGAAGTGTCTTCAGCTGCAATACCAGCGAGTGCCACTAGAGGTCGGCTCCAAAAAGCCTCCGGCTCCATAGACTCCCATTCAACTTCTCTCATCAAATCCAAAGTGAATAAAATGTGTCCATCAGTTATCTCGGTGTTGTTAGCTAAAGTCACTCGCCAGCTCGTCCAAATATGGTCACTTCCTGCTCCAAACCGCTCCGAACTAGCAAGATGGTGACGGACAGAATCTGAACTGGAGGATTCATAACGTTCACAAACCAACAATGACATCACTGATGGATGATGACATCACTGATGGTTGATAATTGACTTAAAACCTGAAGGTGTTTGTGTCTTTTCGAGGTTTTTATTGCGACACTGAGAAACACTTCCTGTCGACGTAGACGTCTTTAAAAAGCATCTGAAGACTCCTTTTAGTCAAACTGTTTTTTTCCTTATCTCATGTTGTGTTCTACTTATGATGTTTGTGTGCTTTTAACATATTCTGTAGCTTTCATTTTCTTTGTTTTTTAATGTGATTTTACTTCTTTAAATCTCCTAAAGAAACTTGACTTCCTTTCTTCGGTCCTCCGGTGAATTCTCAGAGCTTTCAGAACACCTTTAAAAAAGAAAAACATCCTTCGAGTATTAAAAGCCCTTTAATGACTCCGCAGAACATTTCAGACACTCTGAGCAGGTCTGTCAGGTCGATGAGCATTTTTAAAGTCTGGTGAGATAAAATTCAGTATTTAAGGAAAGAAAAGAGCTGTTTGTCTGCTGAGAGTCTTTCAATTCAGTCTTGTGTTCTCAGCTGGCCTCGGGTGTTCTTATTTATATTTCTATCTTTATTATGTGTGGACGTGTCAGCTCTTTATTATCATTTTGAATGGAGTGTGCCATAGCTTTGTTCGTCGTGTTTTGTATGACAACAATACAGCTGAACCTTGATGTGTTCAACAAGCATGTGAGCTGCTCTTTGTTCACTCCAACAACGGTTTTGGTGTCTTTGTGGATTCAGATCTTCGCTGTAAACACTCTGCGTCTCTCTTCAGCTCTTCATGTTTTATGGCACATTATAGTTTCAAATTTAGTAGCTGTTGGGTTGTTTTATTTCATTTCTACAATTATTGTCTAATGACATTTGTTTTATTCAGATTCTGCTGCATATTTTTGTGCCTCGTAGTTTGTAACTCGATATTATTCCTGTCTGTTATTTCTATATTTAAAAAAAATAGATACATTTTAATACATTTATTTGTTCCTTTCCTTTTAGTGTGTCTCTGTAGTGTTTATATTCCTTCCACAGATCAATAAAGTCTTATCAGATCAGGACCCTCTTAGGAAAAAAAAGATCTTTAATCTGTAAGAGGTTCATCCTGCTAATTAAAGATTGAATAAAAAGTAAATTCATTGTTTTGGAAAGCACCGACGGCTTCTTTTGTCTTTGCAGATTTATTGTTCCCAGCAGCACATTAAAAACCTTCTTCCTCTCCGTCTCTAAAACACTCAGATTTACTGTTTGTTTGTTTCCGCTCTGCAGTTTCGGAGTGAATCAGTGAAAAAAATGTTCTCCTGCGCCCCCTCGTCGTCCCACAGACCGCGTGTTTCTTCACAGTTCCTCGCTGAATCTCTCGTTTACACTAATAACCGCTTTCAGTCATGGAATTTATTTAGTGACAAAATCAGCGAGCTCGTCTGTCTGAGCAGCTGCAGTCTGTCAAATAAAGAAAGGAGCTGCAAATAGTCCTGTCAGCTCAGACAGAACCATAAAACACGGAGAGATTACGTTCAGAACCTGCTCATGTTTCATATGTTGAGTCGCTGCACATTCAGTGTTCCTGACATTCAGCAGCTGCCTGCTCTGCATACACGGTCGATAATGAGACTCCTGCAGGAGCAGAGAGGGAAACTATCCTGAGATGCTGAGGTGGGAAACACTCGGTAGAAGGTAGAAGGAATGTGACGCACGCTCGCATGACTTTGGCTGAACTTGAACTGTCACGGGACACCAGCAGAGTTTGAACCCAAATCTAGTTTCAGGGAAATCTGCTTTGCAGCGCTTAAATAACCTCTGCAGGAACGTGGCTGTGACCGTTGTCAGGTAGATGCTGGTTCTGAGGGTTATTCTGAGCAGAACCAGGATAATCCAATGATTTTATTGGACACCTTTAAATCCAGATGTTTGTACCACTGTGCTGCATCGACCCTGAAATACACGGTTTGTTTTTCAGACAGGGTGCTCGCAGACCTCCACTTCTATAAAACCGCGTATTAAAATGGTATCGCTCAGAACCTTTACAGAACGTAGCATTAAAAATCATGACCAAAAATATTTTCATCTTTTCTGAACAAGCTCGTGTCTTTTTCACGTCTGGATGAACAAACCTGAGCATGTTGGGGAACACCTCCTGCCCTCCTGGGCCAGATGTGACGTTCGCAGCTTCCTCCATAACAGCAACTGTTTTGCATCTGTTTCTGTGATATTTATAAAGATTTAATTCATGCTGATTATGTCTAAATCCTGAATAAATATCAAGGCAAGGAAAAAACTCGCCCAAGAGCACGACACACAGACCAGCAGTTAAAAGGCAGTATGGACATTTACTGAAATATTTCAGGGAGATGAACGGTACCGATTTGGTTCAGAGGAGATCCTGGTTCAGAAACAGAGAAGATACTACAGGAAACAAGTATGTTGTTGTTCCTTAATAATGAGCCTGAAGTTCACACTGAGTCATGATGTCATAAAATGAAAATAAAAGAGTTGGATTACGGCTTTTAAAACGGCCACGATTCCATATGGAAATCACTGCATGGGCTCAGAAACACTTGGCCTTCAAATAAAAACCATATGAATCATACCTGGTTTCTGGACTGGACCATTTTGTGATGAATAAATCTGCTCCTGAATGTTCTGATCTCAGGAGTCATCGCTTCTCTTCATAGTTTTTTTTACAACCTCTACTACTCGTCTTCACAGACACGCAGTCACAGTCACCTCGAGAAATGTTTAACTCGAGTACCCCGACATCACTTTTGAGGAAGTTTAAATGGAGTTTTTTCTCCCATGAAGGGTTTATTGTTTCTTCAGATTGACTTGTGTATTAATCTGGGAGCTATTTGCATTCCTGTTGACTGAAAAAAAAAAAAAAATGAAAAGAAAAGAAAAAAAGAGAAGTATATGAATCAGCTTTGACACAAATCACCACCCTGGAAACCAAAACAATCGCTTCTGTTCCAATTATGAGGAGGAATGATTTGCTGCATGTGTCGGGCCCTGGAGGAGGACAGCATTACTGCGTTCATCATTTTAATTATGTATCACTTAGCCTCAGCAACAAACTGTGTCACACTGAGCGCTTCAGAAACAAACATTCGATGGGGAATTATTCGTGGATCTAAAACACAGAAGCTCCTGTTTACAGTTTCACTCCTTATTCCTGCGTTAAGATGTCAACCTGCCGTTTCCGAGTCTGTCGGAATAAATGTCGCAGCTCATTAAAGGGGAGTTTCTCAGTTTGTGTTCAGACGCCCACCGCGCGTATAAATAAAACGGATAAATAAAATAAAATGCAGACGAGGAAACTTCACTGTTTCACTTTTACTTAGTGGTTTATTCCAGTTGAATTTTTCAAAAACTCAATAACTGATGTTAAAGAACCAATAATTCAACGACCAAATATCTTTTTGTCAGCCAAAAACTCAAAAGTGTTGTTTACGTTCAATAAAAATATGACCAAAAAACTATGTAGTCAACGCTTAAACTCGGGACAGATCGTCCTGGCATTGGGCATTTCTGATTTTTAAAACATGACTTGAACTTTCACCAAATTGCTGCCAGTTGTTTTTCAGCAGCTCGACTCAGCTGTAGAGTGCCGGTTATCTTTTTTTTATCAGGTGATCCAATAGGTTAAAGGTCAACTTCACTGGGACGTCTTAATATTTTGCAAAAAACACTTTTCTGTTAAATATTCAGCTCAATAACTGAGGAACGCACTGCTGTTAAAACGGTGGTGGAAATCACCGCGTGGGCTCAGGAACACTTGACGTGATAATAATCTGTTCTCCACCTCTTTAAGTGCCTGTTATAAATTGTAGCACAGTTGAACCTTTGTATGTGAACCTCAGCAACGTTTTTCTGGACCTGAACAACCTAAAATATGAAAACTAACTTCCAGTCGAGACGATCTGTCCTGAGTTTAAGCGTTGACTCCCTGTGAGCTCATCCTGTCTGCAGGTGGATAGAGCAACATAAAGTATTCCCTTCGCAGGGGGAGCGGTCTTTTTTCTCGCTGTCAGGTAATAGAGAAAGGCTACGACACCGCTGTCACGGACTCATCTGAATAAATGATTCATGGCACCGGGGTGAGGAGCCGCCGAGGCGTCGCTCATCCTTCAACACGGGAGTGATGCAACGCCGCGAGCATCAGATGTGATTGTGAACATGGAGGGCAGCAGAGGACGCAGAGTGATGGCTGCAGGTTGAAAGCTGGTGGACGTGTTCGGTGGGATTAATGACAAAGTTTCAGAACCCAGAAACACATTTCATTTCAATCGGAGAACATCCACACGGAGACACATTTTTACTCTGAAAGTACACTCCTGTCTGAGCTGCTGAAATGTCATTTATATTATTATAAAATGCTCATCATCAATAGCACAAACTAAATCCAGCAGGGGAGAAGACATACTGTTCATGAGGCTGATGCTTCACACTCTCTCCACATAATTATTGGATTAAATCAGGATTACTGCAGAGGGAAGAGGGGAAGGACGAGTTTAAGGATTTGGGCCGCCAGCACAGAAAAACTCCTGTTTGTTCACACTCAGCAAAATTATCTGATGGATTTTGACTTTAAACAAAAAAAGGGTGAAATTAGTAAAACTGTTCTTCTGATAAAAAATGACAATCTGTTCTCAATAAATACCCCAAATTGGAGATGTGAGTGCGTCTCTAGTGAGATCGACCACAAAATTCATCCCTGCACGATATAATCTGCAGAATTTCATTAACTCAGTAATTCATTGTTTGGAGAATATTTTTTCCACCTCGTACAATTTTCTCCTCTTCAGCCTCTTAAAAGTCCTCCTCACCGCTCTCTGGAGATATTTTGTTAATCATTTTTATCTTTACAAGAAACTACTCATACTCATGAAAATACATAGAAACATCATAATTCACTCTGTTTTTCATGCATATCCTGCCAATGGTCTCTGACTTGGAGAACATGTAGTTCCTGTCACACCTTCCTGCTGCTCCAACAGGCCAGCTGTATAGTGGACAAACAGACGGTGAATAACTGGTGTTTTTAAACTGATTCACTCTCTGATATAAAATATCATCTTGGTGATAAACTATGTAGAAATATGCAGACTGTGGCTGAACTCTGGACAGAGGTGAGCTACACCTGTCTGAGGAGGAGGATGGACCTTTACCTGGAGGGGGGGGTGGAGGGTCTCTGGGCTGTGAGCTCTATTAGAGAGAAACAAACACACCGAGCTTCAGGTTTCGGTTCCTCCTCTTCATTTCGCTCTCACAAATGTTTGGATGCTCCAGAGAACATCAATATTCAGGGTGAGAGCAGAAGGCCGGCTGCATGAATCTAAATGTCAAGTGCACTTGAGCGGGCAGCTGCCTCGAAAGATTTGTGCAGCGCTCGGTTTTGTAGTCGCTCGTTTGTATGTGTGAGTGTGTGTGTGAGTGTGTGTGTGAGTGTGTGTGTGAGTGTGTATGTGTGTGTGTGAGTGTGTGTGTGAGTGTGTGTGTGAGTGTGTGTGTGTGTGTGTGTGTGTGTGTGTGTGTTGTGTCTCTCACCTCGTTTACCTTCTTCAACCTTAGTCTCCCATTTGCAGCTCTGCTGGAGGCTGAAGTCCAGTCAGGGACGCACCAACATCACATTGAATGTGACGAAGAGGTCAGAGGTCATAACAGCAACATTTAAATCATAGAAGAAGAAGAAGGAATGCTGAGAAACAGAGAGATGCAAGATACATTCTAATATTTTATTGTTTTATTTCTGCATGTTTACATTATGAGTGCAGACCTGTCTATTCTCTGCACAGTAAAACAAGCAGAAAGAGACTCGTCCTCTTCATTTCACCTCTGGAGACTCTCCAGCTCGCTTCTGCACTTCAAGTAAAATAACAGTCGGAGTATTTTAAGAGGCACCGCTGGGACGGCAGCAGCTGCTAAATACAGTCTGTGTACGATGTTCCTCCACCAACCCCGACTTCATATTGTTAGATAAATGATAAGTCACGCACGGCTCAGCTGTCAGGAATATTAGTTTTTATTGATGTGTGGCAACAAGACGTGAATACCAGAGGCAGCCAGGTGTTTCAACAAACTGCAGGCCTGAGACTTTTACTGCAAACACATCAGCAGTAAAAGCAGGAATATTAATAACACTCATCATCCAGAATAATATCTTTTATATTAGAGCTGAAACTCATCATTTCCATCATGATTTTTGTTTTTTCAACTAAATGACTAAATAGTGAGAAATTCTTATTTTCCTTCCCATTTTATCCAAAACTCAAATATATTCAGCATCTAATCTCCACAATGTTTCTCAGAAGCTGCAAATGTGACAATATGTTAAAATAATAACAAATACATTGTTTCAGATTAAGTTTTTGTAGCTCGATGAATTGCTGCAGTTTTATATTATAAAAATACTGGATTATAATTACTGATGCATTTCTAAAAGTGGAGCTAATTTGAATTTGTGTTTATCAATTGTGTGTTATCTGATTACATTCTGACACTTTAATCTGAAGCAGTAAAAGAGTACAAGAAGTGAAGCAGAAAGTAAAATAAAAATGAAAATACTAAAATAAAGTACATTAAAATCTTACATTAAAGCAGAGTACTAGTCCAACCACACTTTGAAGTTCAATACTTCTGAGGACCCTCAGTGACATCAGCTTTTTCTTCTTTCTAAGGGTGATCTTAAAAACCTGTTATGGTACTCTGCTGCCCCCATGTGTCCACAGAGGACATTACATCCAGCATGCAGCGCTCTTTACTTTCTTGTCTGTATTTTTACACATTCAATGTTTTCGGAGGATTTATGAAAACCTTCCTGCAACTTTTATACCTGGAGGTCAACATGTCCTCCAATAATGGCTGAGATGCCCAAATTCTCTCCTGTGAAGGGCCAAAAATAAATGTTAGATAAAATAAAACACAACTCTTTAATCTAACTAATATTATTTATATTATTTTGCTGAAATTATTGGCAAAAAAAAAAAAAAATATCTTCTGTATCACTGCTTCGATCTCCCATCTTGACTGGCAGCTCAAAGTCAGTGATGTCGGACACGCTGACATACATCATAGTTCTTCGTAGACAAGACGAAGGCCATCGTTTAGAAGGTTTGACAGCACTGTGCTGTAAGCTGCTGCCAACCTCATGTTGTGTTCTTGGACTGAGAGGGAGGAAAAGCACGAGCTTGTGTGATGCTCCGGTCGGCCAAAACTAAAAATTGGCCCCCAAATCCCGTCCCTGCTCTGAGTTACTACGTTTTTGTGATGATATTCCTTAAATTCAGACGCAGTAAGAACGATGTGATAATTACATGATGAGCTTGTACAGTCTGTTACTACAGGATGCAACACACAGTGGGTTGAGTGCAGCTCGACATTAAAAGTCCTTAAAAAACACATTTCCGTTATGGACCACATGCTTAAATACTATTATATTATCATAGAAGGTGAACAGGAATATTTGACTTGTAGCATTATGAGCAGAACTAAACTGTGTGACATTCACTTCATGCACGTATGTTTTCTTTGTTCTTCGGTGCTTCTGAAGCACACATCAGACTGAGCAAAGTCTTCATAATTATTCCTTTATATAGTGAATATAAGGCTTCAATAGAAGCAGCTTCCTGGTGTTGTTATGTCAGCGAGAGCAGGTTGATGTCGTAGCATCCGTCCACCTGCAGCAGCAAACAGAGAAGACGGATGTTCACACACTGTCACACATCATGTTGCATTCACTGACATGATAACTACATCTGATGTGTGTGTGTGTGTGTGTGTGTGTGTGTGTGTGTGTGAGACTCACATCAAACCGACCGATGGAGGCCGTCGTCTGGTTGGTCTGCATCACCTCGGTCAGAGCCCACATCTGCTGGATGCTGGACGACACGGTCTGCGGGTGCGGGAGGCCCTGACACGCGTGTAGGAAATCACACGTCATGTGAAATATGAAATCTAATGTTCATAAGATTTTAAAGTCTCTTCAGGATCCTCAAATTCTCCTGAAACATCAGAGAACTTCATCCCTGTTCACAGAAGGTTTACCTCCACGTCAGGATGCTGGTCGTCGAGCGTCAGGTCAGACAGCCAATCAGAAACCTCCTTCTCTGGATCCTGGAGGGAGGAACAGATGATGTCATCGGTTTATGTTGCATCAACATGCTGGATGTTTAAATTTTAGTTTGCATCCACGTTAAAAATATGTCCGTGACTTCGGCACCATCTGGTGGTCGAATGAAGAACAGCAGCCATGACAGTCGGTGGATGTGTTCACTCATTCACTCGTCTCTGTGACGGACACTCGGCTGCTCACTCATCCCGATTGTTTCTGCTGCTATAAGCTGCAGTGCATTGTGGGATTGATGGATGTCAGTTTACAACTGAATCCAACAACAGACTGTAAACGGGGAGATTTTTTGATCCTACTTGTATGTGAGATTATGAGCTGCCGTTGAGCATCTTTCAGCTCCTTGTTTTGGTTTCGACCTGCTGAGCAGCAGAAGGACAGTCGGAGAGTCACGTGACAACACAGCGAAGCAATTAGCAGTTCACTGAGAAACTGTTCCAGCTGTTCCCTCAGTGAGCCGCTCCTCCCTCCTCTCACAGAATCACCAGGTCTGAACCATCGTGATCAACGTGAGGGCGGTTGTTCCTCCGGTGATGAAGACTCTGCAGACGAACCTTCGTCACAGGTGAACGTGCGAGAGGCAGAACTGACCGGCTCGGTGTGAGGGAAGATCCGGATGTCCTCCAGGCTGAAGGTGAGCCAGGCGGAGGACGGCTGTCTCAGGATCAGCCGCACCGACACCACGTGGTCCGCCTCCACCTGCATCTGGTGCAGGAAAAACACCACAGAAGAAGAGAGCGTCGGCGGCCAGTCGTTTTTAAGGGAAGCTGCAGTGTTCGAAACGTAAAAAGAAATAGTATGAAGCACTTTAAAAAAAAATCCAGCAACTTCCTGAAAGTGTTGACGGTGTTTTCTGGGATTTCTTTGATTTATAAGAAACTAATTATCCTTCATGCAGTGATTCACACGTCAGAGTCAAGAATACAATCTGAAAAACAGAAGGAGCCTTTTTCTGACAACAAATGATTTGTGTATCTGAAATAATTCAGATTCTCCTGCAGAGAATCAACCTCAGGATGAATATGACAAACAATACACATTAAAAAGGGAATAAACATCATTTACAATATCACAATCAGCCTTAAAGCGGGCAGCCTCGGAGCGCCATCCGAAGTAAACAAACATCAAATCGCCATTTGGCTCCAGAACAAACAGGAAGTAAATGGGAAGTAAACAGGAAGTAAACAGAAGGACTGAAGAAGAAGCCTCCAGATTTCAGCATCACACGGAGAACTGAGCTTTTCCCTCCTCAGCGGCTGAGTGTGGCCGACCTGAGTCCTGTGGACGGAGCAGTAGTCCTGGGACCCCCCCTCGGTGTGGGGGTTGTCCATCAGAGGCAGGTCTCTCAGGGCCGTGCACCACTTGGCGGGGGCCTCCTGCCCGGGGCCCCTCCTCAGCAGACGCACCGTCACGTAGGCGGTGTAGTAGTTCTTAAAGGTGATCTCCTCAATCTGAAACACACGACGGAGGTTTGATATCATCTGATGATCTTTAGATTCCAAAGATAGAAATCAGATGATAACAAGAGGTTCCCTGGATGGAACTTTAAAATGTGCTCTTTGAAGCGTGTCGGTGCCTGAAAGGAATCTGCACGGAGTCCATGTGAAGTTATCGTTTAAGAAACACCGAGTCGGCCAAATCGCAGCATTAACATGAAGACGGGAGACGAGACGCTGCGTGCAGATGATTCCTTCGAGTCTGAAGCCGCTGCAGGCGGACGCATTTCAAGCTGCGAGCTAACGACGAGTCGCGCTGCATTAAAACGGATCTTTAATTACTACGAAACGCTGAGAAGTACCTCAGAGGTGTACTCCAGTAGAGTACAAGTACCTCAGAGGTGTACTCCAGTAGAGTACAAGTACCTCAGAGGTGTACTCCAGTAGAGTACAAGTACCTCAGAGGTGTACTCCAGTAGAGTACAAGTACCTCAGAGGTGTACTCCAGTAGAGTACAAGTACCTCAGAGGTGTACTCCAGTAGAGTACAAGTACCTCAGAGGTGTACTGAGTGTAACTGTTTGCTCACATTGACGGGTTTTCCAAAGGGGAGGTTGACGTCGACGACGCAGACGCCAGAGTGAGCGGCGTCCATCTTGGTGTCTCCGATCTGCAGGTAGACGGGAGGTTTGACGGAGCAGGTGACGGGAGGTTTGACGGAGCAGGTGACGGGAGGTTTGACGGAGCAGGTGACGGGAGGTTTGACGGAGCAGGTGACGGGAGGTTTGACGGAGCAGGTGACGGGAGGTTTGACGGAGCAGGTGACGGGAGGTTTGACGGAGCAGGTGACGGGAGGTTTGACGGAGCAGGTGACGGGCGTGACGTCATCGGGGCTCCCGCTCATCTTCTGCAGGGTGATGAAGGTTGGATGAGGTGATGCAGCTGGACTGATGCTGCAGACTAACGAGACATGTCATCGTTTGAAAAACACATTATTATTATTCAAGTGCTAAAATAGTGTTAATTCACTTTTTGTGTATCTTTGGTTGTTGAGTCAGTTCTGTTCAAAAGTTCCTTTAACTTCCGTTAGTTCAGCAGAAATCTACTGGATTTAGTTTTAAATAGAAATAAAACAAAAAACAGTTTCACACATGTTGAACTCTCCGGTTAACTGTCCGGTTAACGTATCCGGTTAACTGTCCGGTTAACTGTCCGGTTAACTGTCCGGTTAACGTGTCCGGTTAACTGTCCGGTTAACTGTCCGGTTAATGTGTCCGGTTAACGTGTCCGGTTAACTGTCCGGTTAATGTGTCCGGTTAACGTGTCCGGTTAACTGTCCGGTTAACTGTCCGGTTAATGTGTCCGGTTAACGTGTCCGGTTAACTGTCCGGTTAACTGTCCGGTTAATGTGTCCGGTTAACGTGTCCGGTTAACTGTCCGGTTAACTGTCCGGTTAACTGTCCGGTTAATGTGTCCGGTTAACGTGTCCGGTTAACTGTCCGGTTAATGTGTCCGGTTAACGTGTCCGGTTAACTGTCCGGTTAACTGTCCGGTTAATGTGTCCGGTTAACGTGTCCGGTTAACTGTCCGGTTAACTGTCCGGTTAATGTGTCCGGTTAACGTGTCCGGTTAACTGTCCGGTTAACTGTCCGGTTAACTGTCCGGTTAATGTGTCCGGTTAACGTGTCCGGTTAACTGTCCGGTTAATGTGTCCGGTTAACGTGTCCGGTTAACTGTCCGGTTAATGTGTCCGGTTAACGTGTCCGGTCTCTCCGTCAGCACCACGGACAGCGACATTAAACAGCTGCATGAAGAGAACCGGACCTGAAACACGGACGAACCTTAATGTTCCACTTTCATGTTTTGAATCTTGTATAAAGTTTTAATCATCAGCTGTTTGGGATAAACACAGTTAGCACTCTGTTAGCATGGAAGCTAACAGAGCAGAAACAGACGTTAGCTTAAAAGCTAACACCTTACCGGTATTACCGGTGATTTAAAGCTCCAATAAATCCACACAGGGCCGCGGTACCGGTTCGGTTCTCGCCTATCTTTGTCATAGATGAGTCACAGTTCGTCAAAGTGGACGGTAGAAGGAGCAGGAAGACTGGAATGAAACGCTTTAAGATGCTGATGTTGACATGCTAAAGACACCCGGCGTTACTTCCTGGCTGTAACCAAGGCGACAGAAGGAGTCTTAAAGGGCCAGCAGCACGCTGAGACGTCACAGCTGCTCTTCTTCTGGCCAATCAGAGCGTTGTCTTTTGTTCTGTACAAATTAGGATGATTTAAGAGTTAAATGTCTGTAGTACATGTCAATATATAGCCTGCATGATATAATAAAGGAATAATAATAGACTTTATTCATATAGAAACAAATTAATATCTCCATCTAAAACTTAAGTTTTATTTAAAGTGTAGAATGAGGTCTGAGGTCGTAATTCAGAGACAGTAATATTCATAAACTATTAAATGAAACTTAGATAAGAAAAGCAATTAAATAATGTTAAAAACTGGTTAAAACAACAACAACAAAACGCATTTATTAGACAAGCAAAAAAATAAATTCTTTAGAGGATTTTTTTTTTTAAGTGATTTTTTTTTCTGCATTTGTGGATATATTAACTCTGGATGTTTGTAGTTAGGTAAAGTTGGTTGAAAAAAAAGGAAAATAAAAAACAAATGATTGTAAGTGTATTTTCACGGTAAATTGACATGTGTCCTGTTGTTTGGTGAGACTGTTAAAGGGTTAATATGTCCCTAAGATACCTGCCTTGGTTTAAGAACAACCAGCTCCAGACTTCCATGTTCTTATAAACAGCAGATGGCAGCATCATCAAGTGGATTAAACCTCTGACACACTGAGTCAGAGGCTGATCAGAAGCCTCGTCTCCACCGAGCTCATCACCTCCTTCACATCTCCTTCCTGCTCTGGAAACATGAGACACACATCCACAGAGATGCAGGTGTGCAGCCGTGGTATCAGGATGAGACAGAACACCTTTCGTTTATCAGTCAGCAGCAGAAATCAGCTGTTATTTCTCCGTGGCCTCATAAAGATATGTCACTGCAGCACTGAAACTCTGCTCCCAGAGACTCTCATATCCGTCTGAACATCACCTGATGCTCCACCTGCTCGGCACTCCTCTGGATCTGTGGGCCCTCAGGGGCCATTAATAACCCTTGAGGTCATTATTTCACATCCATCAAAGACATCTGAAAGACACTCACAGAGATCAGAAGAGATGGAAAGATACTCGTTCACAATAATTCATTCAGAGAATGGAACGTGATTGTAAAATGTGCCGACTCCACCGACCCGAAGGCATAAACCTGTGGAGGAAATTAAAAACAGAAAAGCAAATCGATAAAAAGAAACTTTTAGACTTTTCTTAGATATCTGATCTGCTCTCAGATGTGATGCACCAGTCTGCAGTCTCTCCTCAGTCCTTCTCCAACTCCCCATGGAGATCCAGTACAATGGCAGACATTCATGCATTCTGTTTATAGTGTTTGAAGCCGGGAGGGAGCGCTGCTTTCCAAAGCCTCCGGATCAGTCGGTGTGGGACGCTGCCACCGCGGGCTGCTCTGCAGAAACAATCCCTCTTCTCCCAGATGGTCTGCGCAGGCGAGTGTGTAGCTGCCGGGGCTCGGAGGAGGCAGATAGGGAGGAATAACTCCTACACATCCACAGCAGCCGTGTCCGCTGGGTTTTTATCTCTGAGACCCAAACTGCTGGCGTCCTCTCCGTCTGCCTGGCTGCCCTCTCCTCCTCCTTCTCTTTATTCCTGACTTCTGTCTCCGTCTGTCTGTCAGCCAGTTGTCAGTGCCATCTATCTGCTGTCTTCATGATAAGAAGTTTAAAAAAAACACACAAAAAAACAGTCAAATGGGGACAGGGTTGTGATGTCCCACTGCACCGGGACACTCTCTGTCCATCTCCATCCTTCTTGAACCCGTCTCCCCTGCTGGGTGAGGGAGAGAAGATTCATTCGGCCCGGTCAATGATATGTTTCTTACATAAGAGCCCCGCTGAGGTGTCGCTCTTATGTAAGAAACATGAAGCTGACAGAGGCCTCTCAGTGAGAGGACAACCTTCAGAGTGAAAGCAGGAGGAGGATGAAGAGGGGGAAGAGGAAGAGGAGGGAGAGGAGGAGGAGGAGGGAGAGGAAGAGGAGGGAGAGGGTGTTTGTCATGGTAGAAATTATAGGAAGAACAATTTCAAAATAAAGCCCTGAGTTGTCCATAGATCCAATTAGTGCAAAGGGAGCTTAAAGTTTATGGATTTTTAGGCTAGTTTCATTTCCAAAGTTTGGAGTCGTTTACTTCAGAAGTATCATGAGTGATAAAACTACAAATGAAAAAGTACAACCAGATAGTGCTGCTTTTATTAAGGGGTTAGTCTATGAGCTGAGAAACACAACAGGTGTATCACACTGGACTGTCTGCAGCTAGTTTTACTCAATAAAATCTCCAAGCACTGTGAAATAGTTTGGTGGAGTTCCACATGGCTCCGTTTTAGGACCACGACTTTTCATAAAATGTTCCACTTTAATTGTGTTTACCCATGTTTTTAAAAATCTTTTTTTGTCATTGTCTTTACTGCAGCCGGAGGCAACGTTTTGTTTTGTTTTGTTTTGTTTTGTTTTGTTTTGTTTTGTTTTGTTTTGTTTTGTTTTGTTTTGTTTTGTTTTGTTTTGTTTTGTTTTGTTTTGTTTTGTTTTGTTTTGTTTTGTTTCGTTTTGTTTTGTTTTGTTTTTGTTTGTCTCATTCTCATGAACACGATATCTTGATAATTCCATTGTCATTTCTTCAACAACAATAATATCAACAAAATCCAGAAAAATAACAATAATAAACAAAAAAATAATAACAATACTTTGTCATTTCTACATTGTCAACTTGCAATATCACTAAAATCTAGTTTGGACTCTCACTGCAACTTATTAGTCACCCAATTTTTCCATTATTATTATTATTATTATTATTATTATCATCACAAACAGGATTGTGATCTTGAACAATGAGGATTGAAGCCCTTTTCCTCCGAGTGGGTAACAGAGAAGGACATACACACACACACACACACACACACACACACACACACACACACACACACACACACACACACACACACACACACACACACACACACCATCTCTGACCTCCCACAACAACTTCCCCCACACCACTTTCAATTTTTTACACAGACACAAAAATAATAATAATCACAACAAAATTGTGGACTCTTAGAAAACCAAATTGCCTTCAAACCATTTTGTAACATGGGGGTGGGGGGTGAAGGTGGGGGGTGGGGGGTGGGGGTGGCACTTATAGGAGCCTGACAGCAGTTGTTCAACCGTGGATCTGTTTTAAAACACACACACACACACTCTAAAGATTACATGAGGTGAAGAGGATTAGATTCGATAAAGTCTATTTTACTGCCCTGTGGCACAAAAGAATAAAATCCTCCTGTGATGTACAAAATGTCTAAGCAGGAAAAACAAATACACTTCGATGCACATTTTAAATTATACAGACTCTTTAAATTCCGCGACCTCTGACCTCCTCACAGGTTGATGTGACAGGTTTCTCCTGTGTTTTGTGTTAGCATGTGCTCGTGTGTCTGTGAGGTATAAACAACAATAGGTGCGCTGTGATTGGTCCATTTGGAGTGGATCGCTGCGTTCCGATTGGATGGACAAATGACTACATTCCAAGTAAAACTTTAATAAACGTGCAGCTGACAGCAACCTTCTCCACCTCTGCACCCAGGCCTGTCAATCAAACCAGCCCCGCCCCTTAGAGCAACCGAGCACACCTTCATGGGAACGCAGCTTCCAGACGACAACAGAGGTGGAGAGTTAGTCTGAACCACAGAGACACCGTAGACGCATTAATAGGAACAAAGCAGGCTGAAATAATCCTTTAATGTTTTTATTTATAACACACACACACACACACACACACACACACACACACACACACACACACACACACACACACACTCCTACACTCCTACATCCCAGTTTAATAGAGAGATTAGGTTTATCCAATGACACATAACTGAATAAGACACCGTAACAATGTTTTATGCTCCTTCCCTCCCGAGGCAGAACTATTATCTGTGTGGTTTCTCAGAGATGTCTGGGTCTATTTCTGACTGCTGCTTTCTCTTAATCATACAATGAGGAATGCACGTTGCTTTCTGAGAGGAAACAGAGTGCCGGGAAGAGAGAGGAAAAGTGAGAGATTAAGTTGGAAAAGAAAGATGGCATCAAGAGAGATGGAGCAGCAGAGAGGGAGAGATTGGTGGCGTCGTCAGAGGAGAAGAGAAATGATCGCCGTGAACTGATTTCTCGCCCGGAGAAGCACACGGAGCCACCAGTGCAAACACCTGCAGATTTTTATTTTCCATGCATTTGTTATCAGCCCCGTGTTTTATACCGGGGTCCTATAATGGTGCGGTAAATCAAAGCTGACAAGTGGGGAGCAGTCGGAGGGCCGGCACTCCTGGAAAGGAAAGACAGATGACGGCAGGAGAGGCAGTCGAGTTATTAAAAGCTGAGACGTCACCGTCGAATAAGAGACGGAGAAATACGCTTTCTGTGAGTGTGAAGACGACGGTGTAAACGAAGTGGAGGAATTAAAACGGTCACGACTGTGCTTTCTTTTCATTGGTGACATTTTCTTTGCGTGACCACGTTAAATGTTTGCAAGAGGGATGGACACCTAGTCAGACATTCACACAGAGTTTGTGTTATAATTTGTTGTTTTTGTTTATGAAGTCCAAAGTCCTGACGTCACGTCCACGGCTAACAACCTGCTAACGAAGAGCTAATTTCACAAAAAAACAGCTAACAATGTTAAAACCAGCTAACAAAGCTAAAAACCAGCTAACAAAGCTAAAAACCAGCTAACAATGCTAAAAACCAGCTAACAAAGCTAAAAACCAGCTAACAAAGCTAAAAACTAGCTAACAAAGCTAACAATTTAGATCATTTCGATAAAAACCCACGAAACTGAAGCTAACGAACAGCTAACAAAAAAAAAGCTAAACTCAACTAAAGAAACAGGTAATAATGCCAACAAACCCTCAGATGCCCCAGAAGGTCCCAGTAGAACTTGGTATTGACAGTCTGTCTCTGGGGGACGAATTTGACGGTGACACAAAGAAAACGCACCCGGTGTCTCCTGACCTGACGCGCCTTCTTCGGTCTTGGACAGTGAAGCTCCGCCCTTCTTGAAATGTGAACATCACTCAGAAGTCTGAAGACTTTCAAGGGTCTCTGATGATTATAAAATCAGGTTTGGATCGTGGAACTGCTTTTAAAACGGCCATGATTCCATAGTGGAAATCACTGCATGGGCTCAGGAACACTTGGCCTGTTGAAGATTTTCTGTTTGCCAAAAATTTGATCCCAAATCTGATGTTTCTCTGCTCGTTAACGTGAGGAACTCAGTGATGATGTTGATGAAGAGACGACGACACTCCGAATACTTCCTCGTGAAGGTTGAAGCTTCCTGCTGCTCCGTGTGCATCACCGTGCTACTTACCATTCACATGCGACAGAAGCAGCCTCCAAACGTCGAGACTGGTCCGCATACACGCGCTGCATGGACGATGACGCAACATTCATGTTATGTGAACGCTGACCAGCGGTGGAGATGGGACACACATTCATTATATTTAATCTGGAAGTGCTCTGAATCTCATTGTCTGTGAATCTTCTGACAGTTTTTGACTTTTATCAAATCGTGTTGATTTATGGAAACATTAAATGCACTTTCATGAAGTACATGTTTTTAATCTACTAATGACTCCTCGGTGTCCGAACACGAGTCACCAACACAAACACATGCAAACACGCTCAGCCCGACTTCCACACACTACAGAACTGTTTGTTCCCTCCGTCTCCACTTTATTGATTTGGAATTCATTACAAAGTCAAATTCTTTCAAGCGTGCCGAGACAGGAGTCGGAGTTTGGGAAAAATAAAGGAGAGAAACGTGTTTATTGACTGTAACGTCCACCATCAGGAGGAGGCGGAGCAGAAACATGGAGGAGGAGGAAGAACAGCACATTTCCACCCAGCGTTGTCTGTCTCAACCTTCCTCACTCAGTTAGTGTTTGTCCCGGTGTCGTCCTCCCTCCATCACCTCCGTTGCTCTTCTCCGTCTGGACAGCCAAATGAATTCACCCACACCTCCTGTGTAAATGTAAATGTGGACACATCCAAAGGTCACTGATTGCATCAGTGTCTGCTGGGATCTGGGTGTCCGTCTGTCCTCCGTGTCTGTCTGTCTGTGTCTCTAGATTTGTTCTAAATTTCCATCTTTAGCTCATTTGAATGTGTTTTAATTATCTGCCCTCAACAGGCTATGAAGAGAGCGAAGCAGAGACTAATTCAGGTTGTATTAGGGACACGCATTAATGTTTGACTGCCTGCGAAATTCAAATTAATTCCAGAGGACTCAATTTGGTTCCTTCCCATCTCTCTGAAGCCTCGGGCGCCATCTCGCAGCGCCGGTAAAAAAAACTTTCAGGTTGGAGGAAGACGTCGGTGTTCGATTGTTAATGCGATGCCTTGACCCGGTCCAGAAACCTCTAACTCTGGTGTCACCTCACGTAACATCTTAACTCAAAGGGCCCTTTAAGAGAGAGGATAGAAAGACGGGAAGTCTAAGTGTTGTGTCTCAATAATTTCTATCTAATTTATCTTTTTTTTGTGTGTGTCTGTCCAATTGTCAGCCCAGTGTGACATCACCTGATGGTTTGAGTCTGTAAAATAGTTCTGATCCAGAAGTGTCTTCAGCTGCAATACCAGCGAGTGCCACTAGAGGTCGGCTCCAAAAAGCCTCCGGCTCCATAGACTCCCATTCAACTTCTCTCATCAAATCCAAAGTGAATAAAATGTGTCCATCAGTTATCTCGGTGTTGTTAGCTAAAGTCACTCCTTCTTATTAGTTTTCTGGAGGTCCATCTGAAAATAATCCCTCATTCATTAGAAAAGAAGATTCAAGAAGACCTGTTTTTGGGGGCGTGTCTGTTTGATTGACAGGCCTGTGGTGCAGTCAGGTTACAGCTATCGGTGGGCGGGACGTAGTATCGTCAGGTTTCTGATCAGATCGGTCAGATCGACCGCTGGCTCCTCCCTCAGCTCGTCCAAATATGGTCACTTCCTGCTCCAGATGTTGAACATCTCCAGACCTCGACTTGTTCTGTTCAGCAGATAATCAGAGTTAATCTCTCCATCTGTGAGCAGTCGTACTATTTTGGCTCATCAGCGGTTTTAATTCTTCTGTATTCTGTCTCTGTCTGTCCTTCTCTCCATCTCAGATGGACAGAAAGACTTTTCTGGGTTGAAGCGTTTGACTTCTGATTGACAGCCGTCAGACATGCACACGAGCTCGTCGATGACACGCTCTGAGTGTCGCTGTCATGTGACGTCTTGTCTGCTCTTCATTCTTCTCTCCTTCTTCTTCTGGTATTCGCCTCTGTTTCTTTCCCCCTGGGTCATCTTTCATTTCCAGTCCGTCACTCATATTCCTCCCCCACTCTGTCTCTTGGTTCCCATGTGTCCCCTCCGTGTCCTTATTTCTTCACCTTCCTCCTGTCTTCCTCACCGGTCTCTCTCTCTGAGTGACATATTGGTGTGAAGAGATGTTCGCAGCTCGCTACGCAGTCGAGCCTGACAGTGTGAGTTCCTCGTCTGGGAACGAGAGGCAAAGAAAACAAGAACTTAAAAACACGTAAGAGAAAGAACGGAAAGACACACAAAGGTGAAGAGGTTACAGACAATAAACAGACGTCTTTTTCTACCTTTTACCTGCTGAACATCATGAGCTACTGTGGTCACCAGACTCAACACGTCAAAAATATCAAGTTTTTAAATTCTAGTTCAGATTCTAAAATATCCAAAGATGACGTCACTTGAATGTTTCGCACACAAAAAAAACAACAAAAGTTTTACTGTGGCTTTTTCAGACTGTAATTATTGTTGTAATTATTAACGCTCTGCTGTTTAGGAGTGTAAAAAAGTCACATCCACTTTTTTAAAGACAAATGTTCGAGATGGAAACTGCAGCAAAGAGGAAACTGCTGAAGTCAAAGTAAATCTGTGAAAGTCACCTACTCGGTGTGTGTTTGTCACACATTTCCTTCCCTGTTTCCCTCGATAAACTTTTGCACACCGTGCTGCTAAAGTTTGCAGCATTGGAAGGCTCCGATTACTGTCCTGGTTTTCACTGCTCTGTGTAAACTGATTTTAATGCCACCGTGATGGAACATTTGGCGCTGTTAACTTTTTTTTTAACCTCTTTGAAAATGAGGCGACCTGGTGGAGAATGTGAACATGTTTGTACTGCAGTGACACCTGCAGGGTGCAGCTGGTACGAAGGGTTAACAGGGAAGCTGCCTGCTGTGATTCGCCCAGAAGCTGCACATAAACAGCTGTATTCATGTTTTAATATGTCTTTAAATAATGTTCATGCCGGGAGATTTGTGGAAAGCAGAGATGCACTGAGCTCCTTCACTTTCTCTCTCTTTCTGTATGTCGGAGGTTCTTCTTCTTGTTAAAACGTAGTTTTTCCTTCCTGAAATCCAGTTTTTTAGATTTCAGCCTTGGCTTGATTTTTGTCGTTAAACCTGATTCAAACCTCCTGTTCGTGTCGTGCATTTGGGTCCTATCTTGCTCCAAGCATCACGACATGCTTTATATTTGCAGAAACACTGTATCTGGCATCTCTGTGCACAAGTGAAACTAAAAGACTGAATGCTGAGCTGCTGACTCTGCAGAAACAACATTCAAACATCAGGTTTTTATATACAGACAACACAGCAGCAACAGGAAGTACAAGTAAAAGTCTTCTTTCACATTTGGACTCCTCGTAGCTCCAACGTTCCCCATGATAGTTAAAACACGTGAAGCGCTGACGGAGCCGTTTTAATCCGGCAGGGTTAAGCCTTCCTTTGGCCCGGTCTTGTAAGGATTGAAGGTGAAGTTGTAAATTATTGAGTGAGATGGTTTCGGGGCTAAAGTGGAAGTGCAGCGTCAGCGTGTTGCAGGTGGAGTCTGTGATCAGTGCCGAAGGACTGGAAGCACTTCAGTTACATGATTGATAGAAAAAGATCTACTTGTTAAACACAGTCAAGGGAAACACACCTGATCTGGGCCCAAAGCACTTTTCTACTCACACACACACACACACACACACACACACACACACACACACACACACACACACACACACACACACACACACACACACACACACACACACACACACACACAGCACATCCTGCGCATCGATAAACTACATCAAAAGAAGAGGCTCGTAATTTGCGACGTGTTTTCAAGTTTCCCCGTGAAACTTTATCCCCTTGATGTCCACTGATGTGCAGCACATCAACAACACTCATGTCTACTGATCTGAGAAGATGTTTTGGGAGAGATAACCTTCGATGTGCTCATTTCCTCCGGTTGGAGAAAGTTTCCATTAGTCCCCATCAAAACCAGATCCATCACCACCACTGAGCTGGTCCCCGTCATTACTGTAAAACAGAGACGCTACATTAGAGCTGCCGAAGCTTCCCCCTCGTCATTAACGTCCTGGAAGCCAATTGATATGCTTGCATGGTTGTAATCCTCCTGGCTCGGGTCGAGTCTTCGGAGAAAACAAATTAAGACTTTTGAGGTCTGACGGGTGGAAAATCAGGTGATAATGCTGCTTTCTTCCTCCCAAGTCTTCCTCACCCTTCATCCATCACCTCATCTCTCCTTTTCTTATGTCCTTCTGTCTCATTACCTCCTTTCTTCACTTTCATTCGCATCACTTTTTCCTTGGTCCATCATGTCTGAAGTCCTTCTTCCCTCCTCTTCATCTTCCTCTTCCTCTTCTGCCATTAACACTTTTCCCTTCCTTCGCTGTCTTACTTTCACTTTCAACCATTCCCTTCTCCTTTTCTTCCCCTGACATAACAGCCCAGTACCACAGTAAAGCGTGAAATCGACACGTCCGTCCACTACTGCAAAACGTGAGATAGCCACGCTTTGGGCTGTCCAGGCGTGAAGGTTACACGTACGCAAATTCAGGACGAAGAAATTTAAATCCAACAGATTAAAATGTTCTTCTTGAGTTGTTTTTTGTTTCCTAACCAGTTTCATTTTCCTGTAAATCACACAACTCAAAGCGTGCAGTAGGTTTCAGGAAAACATGTAACTTTCACACTTAGAAAGGTCAAAGCGTGTCTATTTCACACTTTGCCGTGATACTGTGAACCCCTATCTCCATCACTTCTACTTGGTGTCTTTCTTTCCCCCTCTCCTCCTCCTCCTCCTCCTCCTCCCCATCCTTCTCACCTCCATCTCTTTCAGCATCTTTCTTTAACTGTAAAAGGACAGAGATGGTATCAGTTAGGGATCATTGCCATCCACTTCTGATACCCCCCATCATCATTTAATCATTTAAAACAAGTTTTACTCACCGTTTTTACTGAAGTTATTCCAGTTCTAGAGGAAATCTGCTATTTCCTGTTTTGCAAACCAAATTTGAACTTCTATGGTACATTTCAAAATGGTTTTAAAGCCGACAGCTGCTTCAATTCTGGTAAAACTGTATAAATCTCAGTTCTTCCAAGAATTTCCAATAATTACCACAAATTCAAGCAATCTCTGCAATGTTTGTGGAGGTTGCAATTTTGCAAAATTGCTGCAATTTCAATAGAAGCTCTGCTGAAGACGACTGTTTTTTTTCAGCTGCATGAAACTCTCCTAGATGATGTTGTTATTATTATCAGAAATAAAGAAGTCGTGAGACGGCGGAACAGGAAATAACTCAGAGCAGAGGTTATATTAACCCCAGCGATAGAGGTCATGTCACTCACCAGTTTGAGTTAACTCTGGGTCCAACCCGCCCAGCGGGAGTTCTGTCCCGCAGTGACCCGGCGGTCGGGTTACGGTCGGGTTCATCTTGAGCGCGGCACTTTCTAGAGTGTACAGTATATCCTCCTCAGTCGATAAGCCCTCTCCTCCTTTCCTCCCCCTCCCGTGTGCAGAGAAATCTTTGCAGCCGCCACCTCCCCCTCCCTGAACCTGGGGGGGGGGGGGGGGGGGGGGGGGGGGGGGGGGGGGGGGGCCTGAATGGATATTACATCAACGAGTACACAGCTGAGACACAATGTTGTACCTCGAGCCTCATGAGATTCATTCTAATTAAGTTTATTATCATTATATCACGAACTCTCATCAATCCTGAGCGACACCACAGTGACAGAAGTATGTGGACACCTGACGACTGCACCTGCACGGGAGCATCCCATCTGGAAATATAACGGGCCTCTTTGACTTTTGCCTGATGATTATAACGAGACAGAGATTCCATTTTATTCTGCTTCTGAGATATCAAAGTAAATCTACTGCAGCTGAAGAAGAAGAAACACACATCACATGTTTGTACTGTGTTCATTTGCACCAGTTTATCATGTTTTGTTGTATTTTTCTCCTACTTTTTACTGTTGGATTCTTTTGCACCACAACACCAGGACCTGTTTCCAACCAATCTGATTCTGAATAATTCATCTAATCAGCACATTAATCTAATGGCATGTAATTATAGTCAGATGTACTCCTGCCCAGATGATACGGCCATGATATTGGAAGCCTCTCTGCATGTGGCAGCTGCAGCTGTGCTGCGTTCAGCCTGGCTCATGTGTTTAACTTCCTAATATTTGTTGGATATTTTATTTATGTGATATTTATGTGACGCAAAGATAGATCAGGAAACCCTGGGTTGATTCATCGTGATCACGCTTGTTAGGTTTAGTTGAACCAGATAACTGAGAGATATCCGGGGTTTGTTGAACTTGCTTCGAGTTCAGGCTTCAGGCTGAAATAAAGCAGAATCATCCTTGAATGCTTCTCTTTCACTTGACAACACATTCATACTCTCACCTGTGCAAACACATGATAGAAGCTGACAAACAGCAACACACAGAGCGAAGTTTGCACATGTGATGGAAACAGAGGATTTAAAAGTGGAGAGATCAAAGACTTGCAGGCTTATTTTCATATCCGAGAGGCTCTTAAATCACATCGAGTGTTTGAATGGAAAATTACACAGATTTCACCCGGCTGACTTTACACAGGCAGTGATCACAAGACAGAGAGCAGGCAGGCAGCAACATTAAAAACCTGATGATGAAACGGTGATAAAGGCACTCAGAGAAGCAGAGCACAAAGCTGACAACTCCGGAAAACAGCACAATACAGACCACTTTCTGCTTTCTGCTCTCGGCACCACGCTGGGTCCATCATGAAGTCTGATTGCTGGTATTGACTGGTGAGATATCGGCTAGTGCTCTTTTTGAAGCTGCTGCCTGCTCTTCTGTTTTGGCTCATCTTTCTTTCTTTCATTTATTTATTTAATTATTTTGTATAACCTTTAAATTCAGATTATTTGTGTCTCTTCTGTGATGTAAATGAATCTATAAAGTAAATTTAGAAAAAACAACAACACTCGGAATGAAAAATATGAGCTCAAAGATGGTAGCTTGGTGTTCTCATCACTTTTACAGCCTCGAGTCTGAATAATCCTCTAAATCGATTTTACAAGTCAACGTTTGTGGCAAACATGTTTCTAAAATGGACATGTATTATTTATTTATTGATTTATTTTGTTTGTATCCTAGATGTGAATTTTGCAGCTGATCATGGAACCATTTGTTAGCTTTTAATATGAGTTGTGTTCAAGTCATATATAAAATACAAAAATAAATATATAAATATTTCTTAAACAATGGAAATAAAATATTTATGAAGAAAAAAATTATATTCATAAATGATAAATATAAATGTATAAAATGTGTATTTAAAAGGATCAAGCAATAACAGCTCCGTGCACCGAGTTCAAATTAAGGGGGAGTTGTAGGTGTTTGACCAACTGATTAAGACTTGGACCCTGTCCTGGACTTTCTCTTTATCTAATTATTGGTGAGAAAATGAAATAAAGGTTCTGACGCCAAATGTCTTTGTCGTCATTTATTCTTTGCAAAGAAGGTGTCACAGTCACAGAGTAGAAAGTGAGACCCCGAGGACAGAAAACAAGTTCTGCTATCTCTGTTCATAGCAGGTGGAGCATGGGAAGGATCCTCCTGCCTGGTTCCCATTGTACTCCCTACTGCTGCTGGGACCGTTCTGTACCAGGCCGAGGTCACAATGAGATAAAACATTGGTGACTATGTGGAGGGAAAACGAAGACATCTGTGTTACATAAAGAGTATATGACATCATCTGGGGAATATGTTTGTGTGTTAGAAGGAAGAGAAAACATCATGTGTTAGCAAACAGAATATATGTATCACAGAATATAAAGAATTACCATTACAACCCCCTAAAATAGGTGAAAACAACAGTGTGGGGTTTCAAAACATTTATATAAACGTCGTATCTGTAATTGTATGATATTAGAAGATATTTCCAACTTTCCTGCTTGGAACAATCCTGTGAAACGTTTTCGGACCCCCCTAAAGTGGACCATACCATTTCTCCACCCATCATGGCTGCCGTCCTCTCACCTTGCAGGTGAACACCAGTAGCTGTCTGAACTCCTTTAATACACTTTGTTGTTTTGCCTTCAGAGTTTCTGATTTGTTTCAACAGATAAATGTTAACTAGGTTCTAACTTGTGTGTTTATTAACAGTTTATTTAACTATTTATTAGCGAGCTAAAGCAGACTAATGTTAACACGCTAAAGCTAACCGATGTTTGATTGTGGGCCTTTTTCTTCTCCAGTGTTGGCTTTGTATTTTTACCTGTATAGCATGTCCTCTATTATCTAATGTGAGCTGGTGCTGGGAGGCTGGAGGATGACATCATTACAGAGTCTATGACTTTATTTTGAAAGTCTCGTGTGTGTCTGAAGTGCTTCCGTCGGTCTCTTGATGAACTGTGTAGTTTTATCTTCCTGGTAACTGAACCGGGTTCAAATCCGTGAGTTCAACTGTGTGACGATTTTATTGAACTCGAGTTTAAACTTTGAATTCACAAAGTTAACTTGAGACGAGGAAAGAGAAAGTAAATGGAAACCTGTAGGAATGGAGAGCTGTGTTCACTGCTGGTGGTACGAACACATCTGGTGTGTACATGGTGTGTACATGGTGTGTACATGGTGTGTACATGGTGTGGTTGTGTGTGTACATGGTGTGTACATGGTGTGGTTGTATGTGTACATGGTGTGTACATGGTGTGGTTGTGTGTGTACATGGTGTGTACATGGTGTGTACATGGTGTGGTTGTATGTGTACATGGTGTGTACATGGTGTGTACATGGTGTGGTTGTATGTGTACATGGTGTGTACATGGTGTGGTTGTATGTGTACATGGTGTGTACATGGTGTGGTTGTGTGTGTACATGGTGTGTACATGGTGTGGTTGTGTGTGTACATGGTGTGTACATGGTGTGGTTGTATGTGTACATGGTGTGTACATGGTGTGGTTGTGTGTGTACATGGTGTGTACATGGTGTGGTTGTATGTGTACATGGTGTGTACATGGTGTGGTTGTGTGTGTACATGGTGTGTACATGGTGTGTACATGATTTGATTGGTTCTGTTCAGACTGGTTGGACTGAGATTCACTTCTGCTGGTTCCTTTAAGGAGTCCATGTTGTGGCTGTTAGATGAAGCAGCTGTTCACACGTCTCATCCAGCAGCTGGAAGTTCATGTTGATGAGAAACACATAAAGATGCAGGACAAACTATCATTTGATATAAAGTTAGAGGACAAATACACTTGAACAGAATATTGCAGTAAAATGACATAAATATCTATTCATGAGTTTGTGTGGTGACATTTGTGTTATTTTGGGTTTGAAGTGAGTCTGTGTTTTTATGTGTAAATGACACAAATGTTCAACGTTAATGAATCAAAACTGTGTTTTTGAAGATGTTTTTCATGTGGAAACAGGCTGATACCAGTTATAAAATACAGGCGTGTGACATGTGGAGGATCACGTGTTGCGACAGCCATAGGAAGGAATCTGATATGAAATATCCATGTGTTCATTATTTGATTGACATGTTATGCAAAGTTCCTGTCAGGTGTATTAACTCTGTCATAATGTTTTCCATGTTTGGCTCCAGTGATGGGATGTAGCTTCAGTTGTCACACTGAACCTACTGCTGTCACTCAAAGTTTCCTTCCTGCTCTGATGTGTTTTTTTACATGCGTGTGCAGAGCATGTTTTCTCCCGCTCTGTAGCACCACGTCTCATGAAACATATATTTACATCACAAGACACTGCTGTGTGTGTTTCTGTGATGACACACACACACACACACACACACACACACACACACACACACACACACACACACACACAGATTTCCACCCCTCGGTCACTCCTGCACGATGACATCACTGGTGAAACATGGCAGCCAGTGTTTCTGTGATATTTCGGCCTTTGTTCTTTCAAGCTGTCGTGGTCATTTATAGAGAAAAAATTGTGCAGCCAACATTTGTTAGAGAAAGCTTTAAAAACTTTTGTTATTTCCAGATGTTTTATTTAAGTGATTCAGTTGTATTATTGCTGTCAGCACCTTTACTTCAGCCTTTCTCTGATGGTCCACATCCAGTCCCATTAATTTAGTTTAGGTAACATGTTCCCATATTTTCTGACCAGTTCAGATGGCTTTGGACGTAACATTTGAATCTGAACTGGATTTCTCTCAGACGGGAGTGACCTCCATCCCCAGTGTGTCCTCACATGAGGACTTATTTCCAGCTCGGTTTACACTGTAAGTCACAGCGAGGCATGTTCGAGATGCCCTTAAAAAGTAAAAGCCTGTTTAATGCTGACTTTCAGCTGTGTGACTTTGAAATGAACTATGCACCGCCGCCTCCAAAATAAATAAATGGATAAAAGTTAACACACAAGTCCCACGTTTTCTAGATTGAGTTCAGTGGAGCGTTGCAGGTGGTAGCACGAGTCCAGCGCCAGCTGAAGGACGGACGTCGCAGCCGTTAAATGAAACACGTCAGCGCTGAAGCTCACATCTGAACAGTGAACTCGTCGGGTCTCTGTGTGGCCGTGAGCTCAAAACACAACATGTCAGAAAACATCTGGACAGGATCGATGACCAGATTTGATTTCCTGAAAACTCTGAACTAATTTGGGTTCTGCCCAATCACAAACCAGAATTGTTGTCCTTGTTGTTGTGTTTGTGAAATGTTGTTGGGATTTTAGTTTCATTGTTGTGTTTTCTGAGTGTTAAAGGTCTCCTCCAGTCACACATTAAACCACTTAATATTACTGTTTAAATCTCGAGTTTTCCGCCAAAAATATTTTTTTAAGTCATTTGAAATTATACGATTTCTCTTTAAACTTTAGGATCTTTGAATGTGTGAATATTGTTCATTTTAAAAGGTGAACGGTTAAATTAACATCTCCCCTGCTTCACCATGAAGTCCGTTCTCACTGTACGCGTGCTTCAAAGTTATAAGTCTGTACATGACACTTCTTTAAGCTCTTTTTCGGACTCGGACTGACTTCCAAAACAGCAGGTGTCCATCTGAAAAGTCCCGTTGTTCAACATCCTGAACATCAGCATGTCTACGTTGTCGTTTCTAGCATGCGGTTCTGATCCGACAGCTCCAGGACGGGGAGGGAAGCTGCCGACTCTTCGGTCCCGTTGGTTGGTTTTTACAGAGCTCCAGTTTTACATCATCAGCTGTTGTCCATCACATCAGCGAAGTCACTGTCACTGTCTAACAAGATAAAGGCAGCATGAATTTTTAATCAAGTATCTGCGGCCCAGACTGAGATGACAGGAAGCCAGAGCATAAAGGATGAAAGATAAATACCAGTAGCTCATGACTCGGGGGGGATAATTATGTAACCGGTGTAAATGATATAAAAACAGTTGATGTGGATTTGACCTGAATAAAAAGAAACAAGTTGTCCAGACTTCAGATGTCAGCAGTGATCGTTGCACCGGAGTTTACTGACGGGGAAAAGGACGACGAAGTAAACAACACGTCATTAAAGTTTATTTCTGCATGACAAACAGAGAAACAGGCTTTGGTAGGGCAACGGCGGGTTGCCAGATAATTAGTTACCCCCCGTCCCTCAGTACCGCACTCCCTCCTCATGTCTCCTCACCCCGATCTATTTCCAAAATGTTTTGCAGAAAAAACAAAGATGGCAGGAAGTCAACGCACAGCACGAGGGAAGTTAAATACGCTGCAACAATCAGCCGGCTGGTAATGAAGTAGCTGGCGTAGTTGTGATCCAGCTGGTGTGAGTGTGAAGCCGGCAGTCATGTGACCTTAGAAACGAGGCGACACGAACAAACTGGCCCCACTTCAGTAAGAAAGGACTTCTAATGCTGCAGCTCCACCCGCGGACACCGAGCTGAGGCTTCTGGGAACATTTGTGGTTTTACAGACTCACTAATTGATGCTTCCTCGTTGTGTAGTGATAATTAGAGCTGCATCACGTTTCAGTTGCCAAAACTAAGATAGATAGATTCTTTATAGGAATTACAATGTGATTTTGTTGGGCAGCAGCCATTTTAGCAGCATAAAAATATATAGATGATTAAAAATAGATCAAATAGATAATCTGTGCATGCCCGGTACAAAAACTATAAACACTAAAAACACTATTGCACTTTTCTGTACTTTATAGCAGCAGCAGCAGCTCTGTCATTGCTGGTTTCCCTGAGGAGGAAAGCTTCAGCAGCATGTCCACCAAACTACTGTAATCTAACACCTCCTGCTCTCTGAACGGGGGGTGAAAGGCAGGAATCAGTCCTCACCACGTGACCTCCACGTGACCTCCACGTCATCTGTACACGATGCTCATCTGAACGCTGTTTGGAGAGTCTCTGCTGAAGACTCAGATTAACGTGAAAATAGCACAGACTGTTTATAAAAGAGTTCGTAGCTTCAGGTCTGTAAAATGGTTCCGATCCAGAAGTGTCTTCAGCTGCAATACCAGCGAGTGCCACTAGAGGTCGGCTCCAAAAAGCCTCCGGCTCCATAGACTCCCATTCAACTTCTCTCATCAAATCCAAAGTGAATAAAATGTGTCCATCAGTTATCTCGGTGTTGTTAGCTAAAGTCACTCCTTCTTATTAGTTTTCTGGAGGTCCATCTGAAAATAATCCCTCATTCATTAGAAAAGAAGATTCAAAAATAATGTTTGATTGACAGGCTGCAGGTTTTACAGCTTGACTTTGATAAGTAAGTTTATTTGTTAATAAGCTGCAGATTTAGTTCTGTGATTACATTTATTTTATGTTGAATTTTGTACATAAAAAGGCTGGTTTTGAACGTAAAGATTTACTTGGAATCTTTTTAAACTGCAGATCATCAAAGTCTGTGTTTCAGGGTCAGACTGTGAGGTGACGGATGTCTTATCTGTCCTGTAGTTTAACTGATTCCAGCACTTATTATCTATAATCTGTTATTGCAGTCTGTAAAATGCTGAATGAGTAGAAAACCCTCTGAAGAGAAACTCTTCCTCCAGCGCAGACTCTTTCACTGCTGCTGCTGTGTTTTTTTTAAAGATAAAAAACAGCTGTCACACTTTAATATTTCTGTCTCCGCTGAATTAAAGTGGAGGCTGGGCTCCTTATTTACCCGTTGCCATGGTGAATCGTTGCTTCAGAGCTGCATTGATGATTTAACTCGGAGGCTGAACTCCGTGACCTCCCCGCCGCCCTCTCCTGCCCGTTTGTGTTGAAGGTTTAGTGCCGTCGCAAACCAACTAGACCTCCAGCGTCAAGTCCGCATCGATGCAAAGTGCAGTGCCCAATCATAATAATTATAATAATGATAGAACTGAATAAAATATAGCTGCTTTCATCAGAATGTAAATGAATTTGAAGGCTGAATCCACAGAGTAATGTTCTGTTGCAGTGAAAGTAATTATAAATACATGTGTTTAACCAGAGGCAGGAGAACTGACTTCTCCCTTTGCTGCAGCAACAATCCTCCGAGATGAGCCTGCAGGTCTGTTCATGTGTCTGATGCTGCAAATAAATACGGAAACATCAGACGGGGATGAGGAAAGTTCCTCGAAATAACATATAAACACAGAAAGTTAGACGACAGCAGAATCATTTGTTCTTGGTTTGTTTTCCGTGATCTGATCATATTTGTGTTTGACAGCAGCTTGTGTGTTTTTCAGTGTGGACCGGCTGCAGCTCCACATGAAGGACAGGACGGAGGCTGCAGACATGTCCAACTGTTTCAGAGACGCTCTTTGTTTCTGTCAACACTTCTCCTCCGTCAGAACATCTAATGGGTCAACAGGCAGAGGTTCGGCACCGTGGATCGGGCCGCTCCCGGTCTCCACACAATCAGAATCATGAAACTGAACATGGTTTGGATGTGTGTCTGTAGAGGAGCCGCTGACGTGCATGTTCTCCTCAGATTGAGGGTTTGTGAAGAGCAGCTGAAAGGAAACGATCTGCCTGTTCGTCAACACAGCGGCTGATTACAGCTCCAGAGATTTGGTGTATTTCTAAGAGACAGTCAGGTTTGTGTCTGTGAGCTCTAACGGGTTTCCTCATGCAGCAGGTATCACCCAGGAGTTAGGTGTCGCTGTTATTGGACATTGTTAAAAAAAAGACGGTTAATATGGTTTGAAACCAAACTGAAGTTCTGTTTACATCTTTGGGCTTCAACAAATGTCTTCAATTGCTTTTTATTTCTCATGAAACATTTTGTTTATTAACATGAATATTTAATATATCCGTATACAACTACATTGTTTTCCCAGTTGTCTAATAAGATCAGCTGGATTACAGTCAGAGACTCAGGAGCGCCACATTTATGAAGTGTATGGGCATCAGGTGGAGGAGGTTGGGGTGGATGGTGGGCGTACCAACACTCGACTACAACACCAGAGATCAGCGTTCACATCCAGACTGTCTGAGGGTTCTTGGGTTGAATCAAGGGAATATCAGGGAGTTTTTAAAAGTCTATTCCAGACAGGGAAAGTCGGAGGATTTGATCATTATTTGGGCAAATTTTGTTTCATGTTTAGTTGCAATTTATCAAGATATGAACTTTTCCATGTAATCTTTTATTAATCACATTATTTAATTTTTGTTGTGTGAATAATAACATGTATGCTGAATTTAAACTCGTCTCGAAAGCTCCGTCTCTCTACTCTCTGTAAATAAAGTTGTTTTTTTGTATTTCTGCCATTGACAGTGTAGAGAGACACAAAGTTATGACTCCATCCAGGAATCAAACTGCTCGTTTTGCAGTTATGTGCTACACTTTATAGCCGTTTTGCCAGCATTTTCATTCTTCACCTTCTCCAGTGACTCCCATTACTTTTCATGTGAATGTGTGAGCGCAGCATCATAAATGTCTGCGAGAGCAGAAAGTCCAAGTGTGCATTAGTTTGATTGACGGCCTCTCGGCGCCGCTCCGTGGGACGCCAGCTTCTCTGCTCCTTCTGACCATGTAGATGCACTTTGATGAAAATAGCAGGATGCAGCTCCGAAGTGAAGTGAAGTCTTTACCAGCAGTGATGTATGGTGGAAAATAACCTCAGCACCTTGTCATTGCAGCAACAGGCCCAGGAGGAAGTACATCACGTGCATTTTAATCACCTCACCTCCCCGAAGGAAACGAAACAGCGTAAGTCAAACCAACCTTCCTCCTCCTCTTCCTCCAGCTTCCTGTTTCTGTCTCAGCTCTAAATGTCCGTCCTGGCTGCTGGTTGTTGTTCATGTTTTGGCGGTTATACCGTGCATTGCTTGAATGTGCTGTTCCCAGTTTGCATTGACTTTGCTTGGACTCTAATCCAGCACCATGGACAGAGCCCAGCCTTTAAATGCAGCCACTTTCTTTTAGTTTTCTTCCTGTTTTGTATAAGTTGGTTGAACATGTTTGATTGACACCTTTGTAGTTTTTGTGTTGAAGCTGTCTGTTATGAGGTATTAGCTTTAATGAGTCAATGGATGTTGGTTTCTGCTGTTTTCCCTCCCTGGACGAAGGGTTTCCTATGTGGGTCTCTACCTTGTTCTCGAACGTCGGCGGGTGTTGGATGTTGTACAGATTGTATGGAAGGGGCTATAAAAATAAAAAGGACTGAAGTGCATGTGTCAGAGGAACTTTGGTACTGTGCAGGGTGGCAGTTATTTGACTAAAAACTATGAATTGTCATGTAATGTTTGACTATTTTCATTACAATATTCATTTAAAAATTCACTGTCTGACTTAGAAATATTAACCACCAAACACAGACAAACAAACACAGCTTATTGTGAAGCTATAGTGAAAAACACTTTGGTGCTTCACCTCCGTGTTATAATGTACATAATTACATTGTTGTCTGTGGTGGACATTTAACAGGACAAACCAAAAGTACACAAGTAAATGTGAATAAATATCCATAAAACAAACAAACAAACAACACAGTTCAGACGTTGCCTGGAAATGTCATGTTTTGAATGTTTCCTCAGTGTCTCTGGTCCAGTGATGGTTGTGAGTACGTCTGTGTTACTGTAACAGGAGCTGCTGATGGAGAATTCAGCTGCTTCTCACCAAACCAGATCCGAGCCGGCGTCTCAGAGAACAGCAGCACGTACCAGGGATGGAAGAAGACCAGTCGGTAATCAGCTGGATCTATTCCACTATCATTCAACTATTAACTAGGAGTGCAGAGATCATCCTCGTCTGACCTCCGCTTCAACAGCTGACAGAAATGAGCTGTTTCATCAGCGAGGCCTCTCGAGGCGTTTCCTCATCTCACCACATGCTGCAACCATTTTCCTGAAGCGGTGCTTCGCCACCCGCTGTCTCCTCCACGCTCTGGATAACCGGCCTAGATTGGATTTGCCTGATGTGTGTTAAAGATGGGAGATGTTGGGGTTTTTGGTTTGCTGGGAATTTGTTAAAGACTTTTTTACCTCCAACTTGTGACTCCTGACAGCATCATCATCTCTTTGTCCTAGACAGGAAATCCTTCACTTGTTGCTTGTTAGTGAGAGTTTGTGTGGATGTGATTTATAGGACTTTGTCTGAAGGGAAACATCCGTCGTCTCTGCTGTTATTTAACGTCTCCGTCAGCCTCACTGACTTCCATAGAAATAACAACCGAAAACATCAGAGACTCCATCTGTTCACGCTGTTTCACAGAGTAAGTTCATCTTCAGTGTATTAGTTTAATATTCTGTTTCATAAATATATGTCTGGTATTTCTAACAAACCAAACTGATTTGAAATCAGTTGAAAATTCGGCAACTTCTAATGGTTTTAATTGTTGATCGACTTTTTGCTTCCAATGCTTATAGTTATATTTTTTAGATTTACATAGTAGGGTTGTCATGAGATTTCCACAGCATGAATATTTGGTCAAAAGAACTCATTGCAACGATATTAACGAGATATTGATTGAAAATGTTATGTGAATAATTCAAATTACTTGATCAGGATCTGGTTACTGCTGGTTACTGCTGGTTACTGCTTGGTTACTGCTTGGTGACTGCTGGTTACTGTTGGTTACTGCTTGGTTACTGCTGGTTACTGTTGGTTACTGCTTGGATACTGTTGGTTACTGTTGGTTACTGCTGGTTACTGCTTGGTTACTGTTGGTTACTGCTTGGTTACTGCTTGGTTACTGCTGGTTACTGGTGGTTACGGCTGGTTACTGGTGGTTACGGCTGGTTACGGCTGGTTACTGTTGGTTACTGCTTGGTTACTGCTGGTTACTGTTGGTTATTGTTGGTTACTGCTTGGTTACGGCTGGTTACTGTTGGTTACTGTTGGTCATTGTTGGTTACAGCTTGGTTACTGCTTGGTTACTGCTTGGTTACTGCTTGGTTACTGTTGGTTATTGTTGGTTACTGCTTGGTTACTGCTTGGTTACTGCTGGTTACTGTTGGTTACTGTTGGTTACTGCTTGGTTACTGCTGGTTACTGTTGGTTACTGTTGGTTACTGCTTGGTTACGGCTGGTTACTGTTGGTTACTGTTGGTCATTGTTGGTTACAGCTTGGTTACTGCTTGGTTACTGCTTGGTTACTGTTGGTTATTGCTGGTTACTGCTTGGTTACTGCTTGGTTACTGCTGGTTACTGTTGGTCATTGTTGGTTACAGCTTGGTTAGTGCTTGATTACTGCTGGTTACTACTGGTTACTGCCTGGTTACTGTTGGTTACTGCTTGGTTACTGCTTGGTTACTGTTGGTTAGTGTTGGTTGCTGCTTGGTTGCTGGTGGTTACTGCTGGTTACTGTTGGTTACTGCTTGGTTACTACTGGTTACTGTTGGTTAGTGTTGATTACTGCTTGGTTACTGTTGGTTACGGTTGGTTACTGCTTGGTTACTGCTGGTTACTGTTGGTTACTGTTGGTTACTGCTTGGTTACTGTTGGTTACTGCTGGTTACTGCTTGGTTAGTGTTGGTTACTGTTGGTTACTGTTGGTTACTATTGGTTACCGCTTGGTAACTACTGGTTACTGCTTGGTTACTACTTGGTTACTACTGATTACTGCTGGCTACTGCTTGGTTACAGCTGGTTACTGATGGTTACTGGTGATTACTGCTGGTTACTGCTTGGTTACTGTTGGCTATTGTTGGTTACTGCTTGGTTACTGCTTGGTTACTGCTGGTTACTGTTGGTCATTGTTGGTTACAGCTTGGTTAGTGCTTGGTTACTGCTGGTTACTACTGGTTACTGCTTGGTTACTGCTGGTTACTGCTGGTTACTGCTTGGTTACTGTTGGTTAGTGTTGGTTACTGCTTGGTTGCTGGTGGTTACTGTTGGTTAGTGTTGGTTACTGCTTGGTTACTGCTGGTTACTGTTGGTTAGTGTTGATTACTGCTTGGTTACTGTTGGTTATGGTTGGTTACTGCTTGGTTACTGCTGGTTACTGTTGGTTACTGCTTGGTTAGTGTTGGTTACTGCTTGGTTACTGTTGGTTACTGCTGGTTACTGCTGGTTACTGCTTGGTTAGTGTTGGTTAGTGTTGGTTACTGTTGGTTACTATTGGTTACTGCTTGGTAACTACTGATTACTGTTAGTTACTGCTTGGTTACTACTTGGTTACTACTGATTACTGCTGGCTACTGCTTGGTTACAGCTGGTTACTGATGGTTACTGGTGATTACTGCTGGTTACTGCTGGCTACTGCTTGGTTACTGCTGGTTACTGCTGGTTACTGCTGGTTACTGCTGGTTACTACTGGTTACTGCTGGTTACTGGTGATTACTGGTGGTTACTGCTGGTTACTAGTGATTACTGGTGGTTACTACTGGTTACTGCTGGTTACTGCTCACGATGAAATAGAGGAAGTGTGTCTTTTTATGCCTTATTATCTTGTTGGAGAACTCTTCTTTTATTGAAACATGTGCAGGTAATTTCTTTAATAAGAGCAGCTTTAATTTAACTGTTTCAGTAACGTGAGTCGTGATGTCACGCTGTCCATAACTGCCGGGAACATGTGGAGCGTTTACCTGATGTGAACAACAGCTGGTATGAAGAGGTGTGTTCTTCACATGGCAGCGAGTGTTTGAGTGACGGAGAAGTGAGGTCCTCGCGTGTCGCTCCGTGTCGTCTCCACCTTGGAAGCTGCAGCTCCTTCCTGCCAGCCGGAAGGCTTTTATAAATACAGACCTCTGACATCATAAAGCAAACGTTTCATTGTGCCGCGTACGTCCGTGCTACAATCCCACAGCAGATGTTTGGCTTTTTATGGGATAGTCGAGGCTTCAAAGGCCCTTTATGACTTCAAGAGTGTTGTAAAATATTTCCAGGATGCACATATAAAAGAAATAAGCTCCCGTGACGGGTTGTGTTGGTTATGGAGACAAAACATAAAAAGATGTTGTGTGAAAGCAGAAGAAGTGCTGGCGGTTATTTATACAACTATTGACCAATGCTGAGGCAGCCCACAAAAAATCACATCAGAATTTAGTCAAATCAACTCACCTGTTATTATCTTAAATTCAACATATTGGTTTTATTAATTTTAAGGAAATTCAGCTCCAAATATCAACTAATTTTCAGAAAAGATAACGTCTTTCAGCTTAAAATGACGAGTTGACTAAATGAACAGCTGACAGTTTGTTAAATTAAAGCTTTCAAGAAACAAAACTATCATATCAGCAGATTTACAGTCTGTAGAAAGGTATTTGTAGTTTAAAGAAAACAAGTTTGTTGGAAACTTTCTGTGCAGCCTCACCTGTAAACAAATTGCACACGACAGGTAAATGAAGGAGGATTCAGACGACATGAGCTCAGACCGATATTGACACGATATGAATGTCAGGAAGGACAAACAGACCTTGTAGTGTGGCATCATGCTGCCTGATGACATCAAGGGAGAGTCGGTTGACTTCCTATAATTTCCAGGCAGCTCTTTCACACAATTTCCCTGGGTTGAAACAACAAGTAGTGTTTTACAGTGCAGCTAAAGCAGCAGCACCTCGAGCCTGACCGATAAACAGCGACCCAGCTGGTGAGGAGACGAGATGGAGCCAGCAGCGCTACCTTCTTCCTCCGGCAGCCTCAGATGGAGCATATGTTCCCCTCTGCTGACAAACGTTCAGGCTTCCAGCGATCGTCAACCAAAGAGCTGCGAGGCCGAAGAGGAGAGCTGGCAGCGCCACCCAGCAGCTGCAGCAGCCTCCACCTCCTCACAGCGCCGAACCAGAACAGCCTCTTTATTCTCCTCGCAGCGACTCTAACGTGTGTCTGAGTTTCTACATAAAACAAACAGCTCCCCGGAGGGATCTCTGATCTGTGCAAGGCTTGTGTCTTCATAGCATCATGTAAGGAAGGGTTCCCTGTCCACCTCTCCTGTAAGGCGTCTCTGGTCCGGCTGACTGCACTCTCCACACCAACAGCTGGAAACGTCACGTGGAGGATCTGCTCTGCTGCATGGAAACAAATGCATCAATGCTTTAAGCATGCTTTACGCAGGAATCAGGTTTGGTTGCAGGGAGTGTTTTCTCCTCATATACTCTACATTTG
>NW_027185235.1:112973-117973 GCF_022577435.1 Embiotoca jacksoni | reverse complement strand
GATGTGAGGAGGTGTGACCCCGGTGTGAGGAGGTGTGACCCCGGTGTGAGGAGGTGTGATCCTGATGGGAGGAGGTGTGACCCTGATGTGAGGAGGTGTGACCCCGGTGTGAGGAGGTGTGACCCTGATGGGAGGAGGTGTGACCCAGGTGTGAGGAGGTGTGATCCTGATGGGAGGAGGTGTGACACTGGTGTGAGGAGGTGTGACCCCGATGGGAGGAGGTGTGATCCTGATGGGAGGAGGTGTGACCCTGATGTGAGGAGGTGTGACCCCGATGGGAGGAGGTGTGACCCCGGTGTGAGGAGGTGTGACCCTGATGGGAGGAGGTGTGACCCCGGTGTGAGGAGGTGTGACCCTGATGGGAGGAGGTGTGACCCCGATGGGAGGAGGTGTGACCCCGGTGTGAGGAGGTGTGACCCCGATGGGAGGAGGTGTGACCCCGATGGGAGGAGGTGTGACCCCGGTGTGAGGAGGTGTGACCCCGATGGGAGGAGGTGTGACCCCGATGGGAGGAGGTGTGACCCCGGTGTGAGGAGGTGTAACACCGGTGTGAGGAGGTGTGACCCCGATGGGAGGAGGTGTGACCCCGGTGTGAGGAGGTGTGACCTCGATGGGAGGAGGTGTGACCCCGGTGTGAGGAGGTGTGACCCCGATGGGAGGAGGTGTGACCCCGGTGTGAGGAGGTGTGACCCCGGTGTGAGGAGGTGTGACCCCGGTGTGAGGAGATGTGACCCCGGTGTGAGGAGGTGTGACCCAGGTGTGAGGAGGTGTGACCCCGGTGTGAGGAGGTGTGACACCGGTGTGAGGAGGTGTGACCCAGGTGTGAGGAGGTGTGACACCGGTGTGAGGAGGTGTGACCCAGGTGTGAGGAGGTGTGACCCCGGTGTGAGGAGGTGTGACCCCGGTGTGAGGAGGTGTGACACCGGTGTGAGGAGGTGTGACCCAGGTGTGAGGAGGTGTGACACCGGTGTGAGGAGGTGTGACCCAGGTGTGAGGAGGTGTGACCCCGGTGTGAGGAGGTGTGACCCCGGTGTGAGGAGGTGTGACACCGGTGTGAGGAGGTGTGACCCAGGTGTGAGGAGGTGTGACACCGGTGTGAGGAGGTGTGACACCGGTGTGAGGAGGTGTGACACTGGTGTGAGGAGGTGTGACCCTGATGTGAGGAGGTGTGACACCGGTGTGAGGAGGTGTGACCCCGGTGTGAGGAGGTGTGACCCTGATGTGAGGAGGTGTGACCCCGGTGTGAGGAGGTGTGACCCCGATGTGAGGAGGTGTGACCCCGGTGTGAGGAGGTGTGACCCCGATGTGAGGAGGTGTGACACTGGTGTGAGGAGGTGTGACCCTGATGTGAGGAGGTGTGACACCGGTGTGAGGAGGTGTGACCCCGGTGTGAGGAGGTGTGACCCCGATGTGAGGAGGTGTGACACTGGTGTGAGGAGGTGTGACCCTGATGTGAGGAGGTGTGACACCGGTGTGAGGAGGTGTGACCCCGGTGTGAGGAGGTGTGACCCTGATGTGAGGAGGTGTGACCCCGGTGTGAGGAGGTGTGACCCTGATGTGAGGAGGTGTGACCCCGGTGTGAGGAGGTGTGACCCCGGTGTGAGGAGGTGCTCTCGATCAGCCGGCTCTCTAACTGCTACTTTCTCCTCCTGTTTCTCTGCAGGAGGCCAGCGAGCTAACATGTCATTAAAATCTCATTATAATGTAAACAAAGCGCGACGCAGCCGAACTCACGGATCAATGTTTGGACGTGTTTGTGATGTAAGAGCTGCTCGGCTCCATGAAGGCAACACGCCGCTCTAATTGTTGGGAACGCTCATTTCTGCAGTAATTACCAGCTGAAAGCTCGCTTTAACATTATTTCAGACAAACACATCATAATGAAACGGCTTGTTATGTGAAGTTGGAGTCATGTGGGTGGAGGTGCTAATAGAGCTGAAATCACTTCAGAGTGGAGAGTTGTGGGTCTGATTGGGTTCTCCTCAGGATCTGAATATTAATCAGGTGTACATTATACAGCTGTGTGAGAGAGTGTGTGTGTGTGTGTGTGTGTGTGTGTGTGGGGTGGGTGGGGGGGGGGGGGTCAAGGACACGGCGGTGTTACAGCGGAGAGACTTCACAGCTCCGTGACTAAACTCCAGCTGTCGGGTCGCGTCCTCGTTTCAACACAAATTGATGCATCAGCTGTCAGAATCTCCGATGATAAAAACCTTTTGTTCTTCTGATCGATTTGAACGTGTCGTCGACTGAAAATGGTGATTTCATGACTTTAAGGATCACAGAGCTTTGACAGGTCTGTAAATAGTTACAGCTGGAAGGGAAATGTAGTTTCAGCCTTTTAACAACGACTTTGACACTGATGTTACTGAACATGCTTTAAATACTCTGAACTGCAGCACTACAACATCTGATGTAACAGACATGAAGCACCACAACGTCACAGTCATCTAATATTCAATCAGGTAAAATAAATGATCGGTGCATGCGACTATCTCTGTATGGTTAGACGTCGCGGTGCGAACAGAAACACGCAAAGACAACTACAGTCGACAGGAAGTTGTGAGTGGAACTCCTTCAAAATAAAATAGGGAGCGGTGCAGGTAGAGCCAGCAGATCATCAGTCTACCACAGATGTGCAGCGACTCCAATACTGATCAATAATCATTGGCCAAACGAAGTGAGTTTGATGTTGGACGTAACTAAAGACAAAGCTAAAGACATGCTTCTCATCAGCTCTGTCCAAAGGGACACTTTTATAAAGTTGGATGTTTTTTGTTGAACTGAGTGAGTAGTGTTTTTCTATGCGGTGTGATTATCATATTTTAGTCATTTTTTCCTGGAAATATCCTCGAAATGATTCTTTTTGTTGGCGTTTCTTTACTTTGCTTTGGACCTTCCAATAGTTTTTTGTTGGTAAATCAAAGACACTCGTTTGTTTCTCGATCACCGGCCTCAACATTGAAAACACCACGAGGCTTCGCTCTGGTTTAGTCAGATGAAGAACATATTGGCTTGTGCTGGTTTCTTATTGGATTTACGTTGTGGTTGTTAATTTCAAGGTTTATTCTTTAAAGTTGTGAACATTTTATGTACACTACTGTTTTTGTTGTATTTGTGTGTTTTCCCCTGAACCAATAAAATACAGGACAAGTGTCACACCACGTTTGGACCTCTTCAAACTATCATCTGGCATAAATCTTCCTTTTCACAAAGAGAAAACACGAACACCTTCGTCATCCTGCTACTCTTCATCACGACAAACAATCGAGTCGAGTTTAAAAGTGTTTCAATGCTGCAGAAAAACTTATTTCGGCTCTCAAAGATTCTGTACATGATGAATGAAAAATAAAAGCCGATATAAAGTACACACACACACACACACACATGCCCACACACACACACACACTCACACACACACACACACACTCACACACGCACACGCACACACACACTCACACACACACACACACACATGCCCACACACACACACACTCACACTCACACACGCACACGCACGCGCACACACACACACTCACACACGCACACGCACGCGCACACACACACACACGCATACGCACATGCACGCGCGCACGCGCACACACACACGCACACACACACACACACACACACACACACACACACACACACACACACACACACACACACACACACACACAGGTCTGTAACACCATGGTTACAGATAACACAACACACTCATGTGTATCAGAGTGTTCATGTTGCCAACAGAAACACTCTGATATGTGATACAGGACATCTCCTCATAAATCCATCAGCTCATCACATCACCTTCAGTTCCTCTGAGTCTGGTTCTTACTGAGCTTCTTATTCCTGTTAAAAGAAGGTTTTTCCTTCTGTTGGAGGTTTCTTCTGTTAAAAGAAGGTTTTTTCCTTCTGTTGGAGGTTTCTTCTGTTAAAAGAAGGTTTTTCCTTCTGTTGGAGGTTTCTTCTGTTAAAAGAGAGTTTTTCATTCTGTTGGAGGTTTCTTCTGTTAAAAGAGAGTTTTTTCCTTCTGTTGGAGGTTTCTTCATGTTAAAAGAGAGTTTTTCCTTCTGTTGGAGGTTTCTTCTGTTAAAAGAGAGTTTGTCCTTCTGTTGGGGGTTTCTTCTGTTAAAAGAGAGTTTTTCCTTCTGTTGGAGGTTTCTTCTGTTAAAAGATAGTTTTTCCTTCTGTTGGAGGTTTCTTCTGTTAAAAGAGAGTTTGTCCTTCTGTTGGAGGTTTCTTCTGTTAAAAGAGAGTTTGTCCTTCTGTTGGGGGGTTCTTCTGTTAAAAGAGAGTTTTTCCTTCTGTTGGGGGGTTTCTTCTGTTAAAAGAGAGTTTTTTCCTTCTGTTGAGGTTTCTTCTGTTAAAAGAGAGTTTTTCCTTCTGTTGGAGGTTTCTTCTGTTAAAAGAGAGTTTTTCCTTCTGTTGGGGGTTTCTTCTGTTAAAAGAGAGTTTTTCCTTCTTTCTGTTGAAGAGGAGTTTTTCCAAACAGCTGCCTCACAGGCAAGCTAGCATTTGTTAAATGTGTCTGCAATCAAAAACATGTTCGGAGACCGCAATAGGAAGACGCAAACCCGACATTTGATCCTGTGACATCCAGCAGGGGGAGCAAGCAAGCTTCTTTAAAGGAGAGGTGATTTAGGATTTGGTAACATCTAGAAAAATAGAGGTTTTGCCTGCTGTCAAATTTGTTATTACTCTGAAAGACAGTTAAATTTGAATTTTATTTTTTTTTTCCCTTTAGTTTCTTGCTCGTGTCCCTTCAAGGGCTCCGAACACAAACAGTTTATTTTGGGAACCAAAAGGTCTTTAATGGCAAAGCGACTTTACAAATTCTAACACTGAACACACCAAAAGTAAACACTCCTTTTAAAGAAATTTGACTTAAGCTCTTCCAAACTGGGGGTTTCTCTTAAAACACACACACACACACACACACACACACACACACACACACACACACACACACACACACACACACACAAATCCTCTGCTGGCAA
>NW_027185235.1:100473-105473 GCF_022577435.1 Embiotoca jacksoni | reverse complement strand
GTTCCTCCTCACCTGCAGCAACATCTGGGTTTGGAGATGGGAGAGCCGGTGGGCGGTGCCAGAGAGCGCCGGTGGGCGGTGCCAGAGAGCGCCGGTGGGCGGGGCCAGAGGGCGCTCTGAGCACTGCTTACACTGAACACCTGGAATGTTTGACACTCAGGTGCTCCTTGTTCAGCTGCAGTGAAGGTGGTTGTGTTGTGTTCAGGGACCGCTGCTTGTGGTGTGTTCACAGCTGTGTGGATGAAACCTCTGACCTCAGATGGAGTTTCCACTCAGCTACTGTGTTCCTCTGCTGGAAGAAGAGTCCTGCATACAATCATCAACCTAATATTCAATCAGTCAGTCAAACTTGTGCTAATTTTATTTAAAACAATTCAAAATGATGAACAAGAGACAAAAAATCACAGATATGCAAATATGGACTGAAAGACTGAAACATGGAGATGGAAAGAAATGAAACATAATAGATGTAATAAAATCTACTTTATTTAAAATTATAATTAAAATGTAGTTCTGGGCATTTCAAGCAGAATAATTATTCCAAATTTGCTCGAAACTATTTGGTTATTAACCCATTACACACACCCACACACACACACACCCACACACACACACACCACACACACCCACACCCACACACACACACACACACACACACACACCCACACACACACACACCCACACACACACACACACACACACACACACACCCACACCCACACACACACACACACACACACACACACACACCACCACCCACACACACAACACACACACACACACTGCTCTCTTAGAAAAACATATCATACTTCAGCAGCCTTTAAAAATTTTCTTTTTAATGTTTTGGTTTCCTCTTTCAAACAGATCAAAAGAAGTGAACCGCAGCTGTGAAAGCTTTAAATGCACCTATAGGACATTTATATGATGACGCTCCTCTAAGTCTGATTCATTCAGGAAGGTGACGGAGGAGAGCGGCTCTCGTCATGGTGCATCTTCCCCGACGACTCGCCTGCTGCTGCACATCCTCCTGCAGCACCATGACCCGCCACGACACCACGACCCGCCACGACCACCACGACCCGCCACGACACCACGACCCGCCACGACACCACGACCCGCCACGACACCACGACCCACCACGACACCACGACCCACCACGACCCGTCATGACACCACGACCCGCCACTACACCACGACACCACGACCCGCCACGACACCACGACGACACCACGACCCACCACGACCCGTCATGACACCACGACCCGCCACTACACCACGACACCACGACCCGTCACGACACCACGACCCGCCACTACACCACGACACCACGACCCGCCACCATGACGCCACGACGACACCACGACCCCGCCACGACACCACGACCCCACCACGACACCACGACGACACCACGACACCACGACGACACCACGACACCACGACGACACCACGACACCACGACACCACGACGACACCACGACACCACGACGACACCACGACACCACGACGACACCACGACACCACGACGACACCACGACATCACGACACCACGACGACACCACGACGACACCATGACACCACGACGACACCACGACGACACCACGACACCACGACGACACCACGACGACACCACGACACCACGACGACACCACGACGACACCCACGACGACACCACGACACCACGACACCACGACGACACCACGACACCACGACGACACCACGACCCGCCACGACGACACCACGACGACACCACGACACCACGTGTCAGATCTCATACTTTAGTAAAAACACTGGACGACCAGCTGAAGTCCTGCAAGTAAAACCGTGTACAGGAGTTCTTCATGTGACTTCTTTCCTTCTCTCTGTCTCTGATATTTCCTGCTGCAGTAAAGCATCTGTAACTGCTGCGAGGCCGAGCCGACCTGCAGCCCAGCAGAAAGCTTCTGACTGTGAGGAACCAGCGAGGAGCCGGAGCCTTTCCAACCGGTATTAACCGCAAAAAAAAACACGAAGGGAAATTTGACTGCTGCGTTGTTCAAGAAGCAGAGAAAATTTTAACGGCAAACTTTAAGTGAGTCGCTGAGAACAAAGTGCTGCTGGGTTCCTTTAAAGGGAGGACACACCTGATGCTTTCACCCTGAGGTCACAGGGAAGCTGCTCATGTGTTAGAGATTGTCAGCGTCGGGTGGAGGCGGGTGGAGGCTTTCTGAAGGGAAGGCCACCCACACAGAAGGGACACATGTTACTCTGCTGTTTTTAGTTTTTATAAAGGCTGAAGAGGAACTGATTGATTTGTTCAGAATGAATCATCAAACAAAGGTGGAACTAGATGGACGGACGGACGTTTCCAATCAGATCGGTCAGATCCACCTCTGGCTCCTCCCCCAGCTCGTCCAAATATGGTCACTTCCTGCTCCAAACCGCTCCGAACTAGAAGGATGGTGACGGACAGAATTACATGTTATATTTTGAATAAACAACACGTCACTGTTTTTTTCTGTATTGAACCAGAACCTCCACATTTCTCCGACCCGATCTGAGAGTCTGAACAGAACCATAAAACAGCTTCGTAAGGCTGCAGAATGAGCTGTAATCAATTAACTTTATAGGATAATTATAAAGTTTCTCATGGTGTGTGGGGGACAGTGTTTTCTGCTGATACTCAGTCCTCTGGCTGCTGTGAATAATCCCCGATCATTACCAGGACTAATCATCACATCACTTCACTGGGACCGGACCTGACCATCTGGCCCACGGGCTGACAAACACGCCTGGACGTACTCGGGCCGCTCCGAGCCCAATATCAGAGGTCTGCAGCAGATTGTGTGTCTGATCGTTGTCAGACCGGCAGGAAACCCCTCTAATGACAGTTAGACAGGACCGTACTGTTACAACCCGGCGGCCAATCAGCTCGTTGGGACGCCGCCGACGCCCACGCAGGTGCTGCTGGCCTCTGAGGTGGATCACAGCTCTTCTCAGGTAGATGCTGCAGACCTGCTGAGGTCACAGCTGCACTTCAACCCTTCCAGTGCTTCAGCTGCTGTATTGCATCACTTTGACCTCTCTCGCTGGTGATTCATATTCATGACCTTTGAACCCATTTACACCTGCAGCTTTCTGTCAGCTCTCCATAATGGATGGATCGGGGTGATTTCATTAATACATAAATGATAAAGTTGTTGCCTCACTCAGACTCTATGAGGAGGACTTGGCAGCTCTCTGCTCTTCATCAGATGGACTCTCAGCTGTGGCAGGAAGCTGCATTTATTGTCTCAGACTGGCATCATTTATTATTATATTACGTTCTGATGCCAATACTGGTTTGATGATGTCAGCTAATATGATGAAATACTACCTGATGACTGACAGAAATCTGGTTTGATTTTTCTACTTGTAGGATTGGGTGAAAATGTGATGATGTTTCGGGTCATGAAGACAGAAATATAAAAACTTTATGAACATTTTCTATTTGCACATTGAAAACCTGAGTGGAAACAATTAGAAGTAATCTACTTTATTAATACAAACTAAACGAAGTCTAAGCAGGAAATAGCATCAGAATCCCAACAGACTGAAGCTCTGATCGTTGCCTTGCTGCAGCTTCCTGTTCTCCGAGAGGAGGATGATACTCTGAATCTGTTGTGTTTGTACAGTTGACTGTTAAAGTGCTTCAGATTGGCTCTTTGAGGACCATCTGGTTGAGTATCAGGCGGCTGACGTCCGTCTTCCTCGGTTTGATGCGTTCTCCGGTAAACCTGCGTCTGGTTGAGGAGTCTCTGAGCAGCCGAGCTCGGAGCTCCGGAGCTGGCAGACGTGACCTCATGCACTCGGCTGGAGATGAATGGCGCAGCGACTGACATGAGGAGCTGGAACAGGAAGCCGACCGGCCGCTCGTCCAGCCTTCCTCCTGCAGGGAGACGAGCCGCCGACACTGTTCATGCTGTTCGGATCAATGCGGGAACGTGTCGGATAAAAAGTCTGGAGCCGAAACTGTAGAAGCTTTCTGTGTCTGAAACCCGTCTGTGGAGGGTGAAGGTGGTCGGAGGGTCACTGGAGCAGCAGGGGTCCTGAACTCATCTCCTGCCTGGACTCTCACATCCGGTAATGTTCTGCTCATCTGGCAGCGTTTGACCTCCGACCCCGGAGGCTCACTGCAGTGTGATGAGCAGGTCGTGTTTGATGTGAGAAAATCAAACGTGTGACAAAAGAGCAGCGACAGCAAAATGTGGGACGCCTAGATTCATCCTGCTGCTGGAGGACAGGACGGCGTTCTGCTGGAGGACAGACTGTCATATCAAAGGACACGCTCAGGACCTGTTCTACACAACATCAAACACAGACACAAACACCCCTCAAAGAAATGCATATTGGTCTCTCCCTCCGTGTCCTCCGTTAAACTCTTCATCCGTGCCACCCTGCGAGAAAAGGAGCGACAAGGAGCTCCGTTTTTTACTGAATGTAAATCAATTTCCAGATATTTTTATGCCACTGCTGCTTTCTTACAGCTGACCCGGGGAGGGGGGGGGAGATGGAGCCATGAACACATGGGTGGAGCCATGAACAGATTAACTCTCCACCTGCCACCCTACTCATTCTTCAGCTGCTTTATTCATAGTCGGCTGCTTCAGTCTCGTGGTTGCCCATATAAGGGTCGGGACCCTCTGAAGGGTCACTGGATAGATCTGTGGAGGTCATGAGATGGTAACTGGGAGGGAAGGAAAAAAAACTGCTAAATTTATAATGCATTCTTTCTTTTCTTTCTTTTTATTTATATTTGTGAGTCTTAGTTATTTAAAGTGAGCCATCTGAGAAGTTGAGAGGTTGAGTTTCTCTTCCGGAGTTTGAAACCAGAAGCTGCTCTGTTATGAACGGTCGCAGGACGTGAAGGTTTGAAACTACGAGATGACTCCAACAGGGTTCATTGTTCATCAGGTTTCATCACAATCTGCAAAACTGCTCTCAAATAAACAGTTAAAGAACTTCAAAACTCTCCTACAGAACAA
>NW_027185235.1:92500-100373 GCF_022577435.1 Embiotoca jacksoni | reverse complement strand
AAATAAGATCCTCCATCACAGGAACACTTTGGATCTCGTGAAGGATGCTGCAGTCGACAGAAGCCCCTCCTCCCCCCATCAGAAAGTTTACTCCTTCATTCTTGGAACACGTTTCCGGCTCCCGTTGCCAGAAACCACTTGATTTATGTCCTCCAAGTCTACTTGGGAGAAAAGAGGAAGAACGAGAGGAGGAGAAGGAGACACATGGTGAGGGAGAATCCCCTGCTTCTCAAATTAGTCCGATTCCATGATTCATGCTCGTTTCCAATCTCTCCCACGCACACACACACGCACACGCACACACACACACACACACACATACACACACACACGCACACACACACACGCACACACACACACACACACACACACACACACACACACACACACACACACACACACACACACACTTATAGCTGCACTTATGCTAATGCAATTAAACACTCAGGGAAGGAGGGAACGGGCGCCAGTGAGGGCGCTGCTCTCACCGATGCTGATGAGCAGAACGGAGAACATTGCATTACCATTACAGATGGAAGAGGATGGGAGGAGGGAGGAGGGAGGAGGACGGAGATGGGAAACAAAAGGAGAAACGAGGGATTGAGACGGAGAGCAAGAGAGTGATGGAGGCGGCGGGGACAGGAAGAGTCTTAGAGGAAGAGAAGGAAATGAATGTTTGAGAGGAAGATTATTTCCTGATCGATATGTTTGTTAAGTCTCGTTCGGAGGTACGAGTGGACCTCCAACAGAACTGGGCCTCACACACACTTGTTTTAGTCAATAAGGAGGACATTAATTAAAGTGCCTGAAGACTTCACCTGAAGTAAATCCAAACTTCAGCCAACACCGACTCACATTTTGTTGGTTATCCTCGTTGCAACGAGTCGTCGGTCAGCGGCGGGCGGCGTTTCATGAACGCTGACGTTCTGGTCGGGTTTGCAGCTCGAGTAACGTTCACCTGAGTTCACCTGAGTTGAATGGTTGCACTGGAAATAAGGAAATAAATAGTAGCTACTGGACATAACTACAGTTCTATGAGTACGTTTGTATTTTTTTGTTTCTTTCAGGGGGCCCTGAACCTTAGGTTGGGAACCACTGGACAACTATCAGATCACAGTGAATCATTTTCTGCATGATGAGGATTTCTACCTCCACACACACGCTCGCTCGCTCACCTCACTCACTCACTCACTCACTCACACACTCACTCACTCACTCACTCACTCACTCACTCACTCACTCACACACACACACACACTCACACACACACACACACACACACACACACATGATCACAGGTTGTAATGTACCGACTCTGCAGAACATACAACACAATTTATACACCAGAGTCTCATACATAAACTAATGCAAGTACTGATATTACCTGACTCCCTCCAGCATATTCTCACCTTCGCGCACGCACACACACACACACACACACACACACACACACACACACACACACACACACCTAGCGCCGACACTGCAGATTGGAGTTAATATAGCCGTGGTGCCGGCGGTCGCGGGGGTCCTGTTCAGCAGTGATGTGAATGTTGGACCTCATCACTCTCATCGCTGCTGATGGATCTCTAACGGCGAATTACATGATCCATCGCTGTCATTTGCGCAAAAAAAAGTATTACATCTGCAATTTTTGGAAGATATTACCTCTCATCAGCGCCGGGGAGAAAGCGGAGGAGAAAAAAAACAAACCCTGATGTTCCCATTTCCTGGTGATGTAATGTGCAGCTCCTCGCCGGCGTCCTCGCTGATATCAGACGTGTTCGTAAAGGAAAAGAGCCCCAAATCTTTTTTTTATAACCACCGGCTGATTGGTTTGATATGAAGCCGAATATAATCCAGAACCTGAAGGAACATGACTTTAAATCACTGCCTGTAGTTTCTACTTGAATCAAAAACTACATTATATATCTGGAGTGATCACGAGACACAACGTTTCATTGACAGAGTGCTGAAGTTTCTGATTGACAGCAGCTTCTTCATTCATGCTCCACAGTCACTGGTTTCCTCATCAGTTGCTCGGTTACCAGCTGATTAGCAACATCCAATCATATTCATGCAGCCTAAACCAGACGCCTCAGCCAACCCATCATCCTCTGTAAGGGCAGGATAAAACCGGGTTAGAAAGCAGGATAAAACCGAGTTAGAAAGCAGGATAAAACCGAGTTAGAAAGCAGGATAAAACCGAGTTAGAAAGCAGGATAAAACCGAGTTAGAAAGCAGGATAAAACCGGGTTAGAAAGCAGGATAAAACCGAGTTAGAAAGCAGGATAAAACCGAGTTAGAAAGCAGGATAAAACCGAGTTAGAAAGCAGGATAAAACCGGGTTAGAAAGCAGGATAAAACCGGGTTAGAAAGCAGGATAAAACCGAGTTAGAAAGCAGGATAAAACCGAGTTAGAAAGCAGGATAAAACCGGGTTAGAAAGCAGGATAAAACCGAGTTAGAAAGCAGGATAAAACCGGGTTAGAAAGCAGGATAAAACCGGGTTAGAAAGCAGGATAAAACCGGGTTAGAAAGCAGGATAAAACCGGGTTAGAAAGCAGGATAAAACCAAGTTAGAAAGCAGGATAAAACCGAGTTAGAAAGCAGGATAAAACCGGGTTAGAAAGCAGGATAAAACCGAGTTAGAAAGCAGGATAAAACCGGGTTAGAAAGCAGGATAAAACCGAGTTAGAAAGCAGGATAAAACCGAGTTAGAAAGCAGGATAAAACCGAGTTAGAAAGCAGGATAAAACCGGGTTAGAAAGCAGGATAAAACCGGGTTATTATTATGGGATTTGTGTCACATGGCTGAACATTATTTTTACTGTCTGTCACTCAGCCTTCAGTTTTCTGAACATCATCGTCACGCAGCTTCACAACATCACAAACATCTTCTGTAGCAGTAATTAAAAACAACAGCTGAAAATATTGTTAGAAACCTAAAAACTTTTAATTATAATGTTGGATATGCGGTGTATTACTATAATTAACACACAGTTAACACCCCCCCACCCCGACTGTGTATTTACTCTTATTTTGATTAAAGTCTTTAGGCACCTGATTGAAGTGGATGACGTGCAGGAGATTACGGCTCTCACCCTGACGATGATATTATTTCTCCCCTCAGGTTCAGGCTGCCGTCTTCCAAATAATCCAGTTCAGCTTCAGTCCAAATGAACTCCAATGACAACTGTAGGGTTAGTTAGAGAGAAAATTATTACCTTTACAAAATAAAGACGACTGTAATGATGTGTGATTATGGATTATGGTGACATTTGAGGACAAATTGGCTGCAACAGAAAATAATTAATATTTTCTGCAACTTTAAAGAGTTTCATACGAGGGGGATCAATAAGTTCAGAGAGTGAGTGTGTGTGTCTGTGCACGTGAAAGGTAACGCACATGCACAGCAGATCAATAAATAATACAGAAAAGCAGGAAATCAGTGAATATTCAACTTATTAAATGATAATTATTTGATAGAGTAAACAGTACAGGTTAACTACACCATTGTTTATATCTACTATTTTTCTCTGCTGTAAACGGTGATCAGCATCTCTGATGTTCAACAAATGAAATTCTTCCCGAGCAATGAGTTGAGGATTTTTTATATTACGACCAGTGAGAGCAGAAAAAGAAGCGACTGTGAGGTGTAACGAGGTGGAAACAGCCTGGTAGGAAACAGCCTGGTAGGAAACAGCCGGGTAGGAAACAGCCTGGTAGGAAACAGCCTGGTAGGAAACAGCCTGGTAGGAAACAGCCTGGTAGGAAGCAGCCGGGTAGGAAACAGCCGGGTAGGAAACAGGCGGGTAGGAAGCAGCCGGGTAGGAAACAGGCGGGTAGGAAGCAGCCGGGTTGGAAACAGCCGGGTAGGAAACAGGCGGGTAGGAAGCAGCCGGGTAGGAAACAGCCTGGTAGGAAGCAGCCGGGTAGGAAACAGCCTGGTAGGAAACAGCCTGGTAGGAAACAGCCGGGTAGGAAACAGCCTGGTAGGAAGCAGCCAGGTAGGAAACAGCCTGGTAGGAAACAGCCTGGTAGGAAGCAGCTGGGTAGGAAACAGCCTGGCAGGAAACAGCCTGGTAGGAAACAGCCTGGTAGGAAGCAGCCGGGTAGGAAACAGCCGGGTAGGAAACAGCCTGGTAGGAAACAGCCTGGTAGGAAGCAGCCGGGTAGGAAACAGCCTGGCAGGAAACAGCCTGGTAGGAAACAGCCTGGTAGGAAGCAGCTGGGTAGGAAACAGCCTGGCAGGAAACAGCCTGGTAGGAAACAGCCTGGTAGGAAGCAGCCGGGTAGGAAACAGCCGGGTAGGAAACAGCCTGGTAGGAAACAGCCTGGTAGGAAGCAGCCGGGTAGGAAACAGCCTGGCAGGAAACAGCCTGGTAGGAAGCAGCCGGGTAGGAAACAGGCGGGTAGGAAACAGGCGGGTAGGAAGCAGCCGGGTAGGAAACAGCCGGGTAGGAAACAGCCGAGTAGGAAACAGCCGAGTAGGAAACAGCCGAGTAGGAAACAGCCGGGTAGGAAACAGCGGCCGAACGCCGTTGGATTAAACTGCCGAATGTTCAGTTTAATTGCTTTAAGCTCCATTAAATTTCCAGGAAGAAAAGAAGTGAGGAGCTCTTGAGAAGAAAAAGACTTTCTTTTCCTGCTCTTTCTTCTCCGTCTTAATTAGGAAGCTCGTTAATGACGGGAGCTTTTATTGGCCGAAACAGCAACCGAGGAAGGAAGGAAGGAAGGAAGGAAGGAAGGAAGGAAGGAAGGAAGGAAGGAAGGAAGGCAGGCAACACAGCAAACATGTCCACATGCAGCGCGTCTGCAGTTATTACCTGTTGATGGATTACTATCTCAACTTTAAGAGATGAGCAGGTCGATATTCAACCGGAACTCAAACGTCCAGAATCCCTGCAGGAGTTCTTCCTGGAGCTGCAGATGATCTGATCCAGCTTGGCGTGAACATGTGATTATAAATGGAGGCTGCTCACCTTTCCACTGATGAAACTCAGAGCTGAGAGCTGCTAACATTTAATATGCTGCGATTATTTCTAATGATGCGGTTTCAACTCCGACTCTCATCGCTGCATACAAATAATAATAATGATGATTTAATGATTTATCGTAATGTGTTGATTCATTAGAACTGGATCCAGGTTTGTTAACATCATTATAGATCAGCTGTTCTAGGAAACCTTCTGTCTTTATTTATGCTTCCTCATGTCTGCAGACTTATTACAGTTTGTGTTTATTTAGATAACAAAATTAATCGTTGTACAAATAAAACAGGAAACAATTGAATGAAACAGACAGAAAGGAAGTGAAAAAATAAATAAATGTTATCATTTAACACAGAATACAAGAACTGAGTCCATGAAGTTTATTCTTAAATCCAGTTTTTTTCTTCTCTGATGGTCTCTGATGGTCTCTGATGGTCTCTGCCGGTCTCTGAAGGTCTCTGCCGGTCTCTGATGGTCTCTGAAGGTCTCTGCCGGTCTCTGATGGTCTCTGATGGTCTCTGCCGGTCTCTGATGGTCTCTGATGGTCTCTGCCGGTCTCTGAAGGTCTCTGCCGGTCTCTGATGGTCTCTGCCGGTCTCTGATGGTCTCTGATGGTCTCTGATGGTCTCTGCCGGTCTCTGAAGGTCTCTGCCGGTCTCTGATGGTCTCTGCCGGTCTCTGATGGTCTCTGATGGTCTCTGCCGGTCTCTGAAGGTCTCTGCCGGTCTCTGATGGTCTCTGATGGTCTCTGATGGTCTCTGCCGGTCTCTGATGGTCTCTGATGGTCTCTGATGGTCTCTGCCGGTCTCTGATGGTCTCTGATGGTCTCTGATGGTCTCGTCAGGTTCAGTCCATCTGAAGCACGTGGAGCTGCAGGGGGTTTCTTTGTTGCATCATGAGAACTGGATCACAGCGAGACGACGTGCCGATCAGCTGATTGGTGGAGAGTCTGTCATGGACCGGGAGACATTTCATCAGCAGCTTCACCTGGACGGAGGTTTGTCCTTCTGCTGAGTGACTGATGTGACGTTCAGGAAACATCTGGAACATGACGGAGCTCAGAGGGATGAGATGTGTCCTTCACATCCAGCTCCTCCATCAGCTCCTCCATCAGCTACTCCATCAGCCTTCAGCATGTTCCCTCCCTACCCCCCCCCCCCTCTCTCTCTCTCTCTCTCCGGGTTTTAAGAGACACTGAATAAATAAAAAGCTCTGTCAGCCGCGTTGCATTTAAAGGCACCACGAGGAGGCGGAGACTTTTTCTCACTGAGACGAGTGGAGGCAAACAAACATGACACACACACACACACACACACACACACACACACACACACACACACACACACACACACACACAGAGAATCTGTCCACTCAGCTGGATGCTCACGACGTCTCTGATGGGACATAAGAGACAAATTAACGGATGTTCCCGCCGACAGGAACATGACACGAACGTGCACATAAGCATGTAGATAATGACACGATAAGTACACACACACACACAGACACACACACACACAGACACACACACACACACACACACACACACACACACACACACAGACACACACACACACACACACACACACACACACACACACACACACACACACTGTTTAAATATGTCGACATCAGCAGAATACATGAATCTTTGACAACAATAACAGCTCTCCCTGAAAAGATGCTGCTGTGGCAACTTAAGGCCTCAGCGGGGGAGGAGGGGGTTATATACATAAATATATATATATATATATATACACACACAGCATATATGTATTCATATATACAGTATGGAGATGTGGTGAGGGGACATGTGCATGTTTTTACTTACTTAATATTAATATTCTGACACACACACACAAACACATAGATACACACAAACACACACACACACACAAACACACACACACACACACAGATCAGATGTGAGATCTTATTTCTGATCTGAGATCTGAGAGCTCTGCTGGATTCAACGGTTCAATTATCAGCTCTAACGATTCCACAACATGTTCAGCAACACGGCAGCTTCCTGGGAAGTAAAGCGAAAGTCAGGAAATAAAGAAGAATGAGACGAGATGAAAACAAAGCAGACCAAAACAAACGAAAGAGAAGCGGCAGCTGAGTGAAACTGAAGTGGAGCATTGAAAGGTGAAGTGGTCTGAATAATGGAACAGATCGTCTCGGCGACCGCGAACATTCCTACAGGATGCTTTCAATTAGCCCCGTGTGTGTGTGTGTGTTAGTGTGTATGTAGGAGTGTGTGTGTGAGAGAGTGTGTGTGTGTGTGTGTGGTGTGTGTGTGTGTGTGTGTGTGTGTGGTGTGTGTGTGTGTGTGTGTGTGTGTGTGTGTGTGTGTGTGTGTGGTGTGTGTGTGTGTGTGTGTGTGTGTGTGTGTGTGTGTGTGTGTGGTGTGTGTGTGGTGTGTGTGTGTGTGTGTGTGTGTGATAAATCCACAGCAGAACTTCTTTATTAGAATGACCGATGGCACGAGAGAAACTTTTTAATCAGCGTGACGATAAGGAGACGCAGCGTCGCAGCATCGGAGAGTCCAGCTGATTTATTTTGTTTGTGTTTATTAAAATGAACACAAAACTTCACGTCCAACACGCAGCTTTGTAATTCTGCTCATGATTACAGTCAGAAGCCCCGAACCTTCCTCTGACTCCTTTATTGTGGACAGAGAGTAGTTCTCCGGTTAGCTGCGCTGGGAAACGTCCCGGGTTATTAAAAAGGTGCTGCAGTGTAACTGCAGCCGGACGTCCCGAGACCCAAACATCAGTGCGTGAGTCTCTGGTTCTGGTTCCGCTCTGGGAATCGTTCACAGTCGCTCCATCCTACTGGGCGTAGACCTCGCGCTCGTTTGAACCAATCGGCATGCGG
>NW_027185235.1:67500-85000 GCF_022577435.1 Embiotoca jacksoni | reverse complement strand
ACCAACCAACAACCAGCAGTGATGTCATCAACCAGCAGTGATGTCATCATTGGTTGCAGCTGAAGACACTTCTGCATCAGAACCATTTTACAGACTCCGAACTCTTTTAGAAACAGTCTGTGATTCTGACATGAATAATAAGCTGCTGTGATTATTAATGTGAACTGTCCTGTTTGATGATCTCAAACAAACACAACAAAATGGAGTTTAGAGTCTCGACTAATTGAGACGTTCAGCCGGTGTCAGCAGATGATTCTTGTTTCTGGGATAGAAGTCTTGAACTTGCTGTTAAGAAATTATTATTACAGTAGACTAAATAACAAAATATTAAACATATTGATCTGTGATTGATTTTGTTGCATACAAACTGAAAGATTTTCAAAACTCAAGTACATCTCAACAATTCTTCAAACCAGAACGGTCTCCTGTGACTACAAATGTAGTTAAACACATCTCTTTAAAAACTATCCTCCACGTTCTGCAGGAAGAACGACACATTAACAACCGCAGTAATATTATTCTCATTATTGCTAAAGAAAATGTTTCAGGGAGGCTCTAATTGTTGCCCCAAATTGCTTTTTAATAAGCGTGACAAGAAACAGAGAATTAGAGAAAATAACTGGGGAACAAAACAAGAACAAAAAAAAACATCAGAGGAAGAGGAGGAGGAAGAGGAAGAGGAGGAGAGCGCTGAGCTGTGAGGTTACAGGAGAGGACAGATTACTCCTCTAATGCTGCGCTCAATGAGGGAGAACCGGAGGAGAACACATTGAAGTCGTGGAGATGAGAGCTTTACACGGAAATCACCTCCCATCACTCAGATGGGAGCTTCCGTCTCCTCCTCCTCCTCCTCTTCCTCCTCCTCCTCCGTCTCAGGCTTCATACTTCAGATACACCTGCTCCACTGCTGGTTTAACCTGGACGTGTTGCTATGGTAACCATGGGAGTCACCAAATAAACCAGGACTGAAACTTTTTGCTGGCTAAACATAACCATGTTAGACAAATACAGAACATAAACGATGTGTTCTATTAAACATCAAGCGAAGGCTCCGATCCGTTCTCAGGAACGCCATCATGGAATTTCTGAAAGGTTTCAGGTTATGTGACCGCTCGTATGGAGAGAACGAGCTGAAAGGTCAGAGGTCACCGTGTTTAATGCTTCTCCTTTACAGAGATGAGACTGAAGACGCAGCGATAAACAGGCTGCTGGGACCTCATCTGAGGAACGTGTCTTTAAACTGAGGGTCAGACGCCAGCTGCTGAATCTCAGGAGTCCTCGTGACCTCAGCAGGTCTGTCAGAGATCACAACCAAAGCCCTGAAGACAAAGGAGCTCTGAACCAATCAGACGGCTGCTTCTTCAGCGCCCGCCTCAAGGCCGTCATTTTGTTTTTGGATTCCTCTCCTCGGTATCTGCGTGCTCATCTGTACCGTCTCTTATCCTCCTCTTCCTCCTCCTCCTCCTCCTGCTCCTCCTCCTCCTCTTCCTCCCCCTCCTCCTGCTCCTCCTCCTCCTCCTTGTATTGTCTCAGAAAGGCTGTTGTGACTCCTCAGGAGGCTTCTGCTGTTTTGGGGAGGAATTTTTCTGTCCTTGATAAAAGTTTCAAATAGTGTGTTTGAACACACACACACACACACACACACACACACACACACACACACACACACACACACACACAGCAAGGAGCAAGGGCAAACTTTCCACTGAAGACGTGAGGGAACTCGACCCCGTCACTGTTCACAATCCTGTTTATGCCTTTAAAGTTTCCTCTGAACGGCTTCTTCTTACTATTCAGCTGCAGCTCCAGATTTCATCTCCACGTCCAGATTAAAACGTTTCTCTCCCTTAAAACTGATGTGAAAACAGCAGCTCGGTGTTTCAGCGTGCCGTCAAAGAGGAGATTTATGTGTTTTCCTGTTGTTTGTCTCACAGCTTCGGTCTAATGTGGACCTAAATCATTTTCACCCGACAACTGTGTTAACACAGAGTTGGTCGAAGTCGCCTTCATTTATTACCAGAAGAGCTCATTACAGCTGAGCTTAATGAGCAGTGGAATGAGCTTCACCGTGGTTTTTACTCCCTGGGTTTTGTCTCTCAGGAAGGATCAGGCCGCTCTAACTTCATGGCAGAGGTTTTCTGGAGTTTTGAAAGTGAAATGTGGTCCCATTCTTGCCTGATGTAGGATTTCAGCTGCTCAACAGTTCAGGGTCTCCTTTGTTGTATTGTTCATGTCCTGATGCTCCAGATGTTTTCAATGATTGACAGGTGTGGACTGCAGGAGGCCAGTTTATCAGCGGACTCTTCTACTAGAGAACCATGCTGTTGGAATACGTGCAGAATGTGGTTGGACGTTGTTCTGCTGAAATAAACAAGACCTTCCCTGAAAGAGACGTTGTCTGGATGGCAGCATATGTTGCTCCAAAACCTGAATATATCATTCAGCATTAATGCTTCCTTCCAGATGTTCAAGCTACCCATGCCATGTGCACTAATGCATCCTGTACTATCACAGATGCTGGCTTTAGAACTGAGCTGATAACAAGCTGGATGGTCCCTCTCCTCTTTAACCTGGAGGATGCAGCGTCCATGATTTCCAAACAGAATCTCAGATTGTGATCCATCAGACCTCAGGACAGTTGTCCACTTCACCTCAGTCCATCTTCAATGATCTCGGTCCAGAGAAGGCGGCGGTGTTTCTGGATCATGTTTCTATCTGGTTTCTTCTTTGGAGAGTTTTAACCTGCATTTGTGGACGCAGCGATGAACTGTGTTTACAGACGATGGTTTTCACAAGTGTTCCTGAGCCCATGCAGTGATTTCCACTCCAGAATAGTGTGTTTTTAATGCAGTTCAGTGTTTGTCTGTCTGGTCGGTCCTCCATCCTTCACCTCCTTCCCTCTGACAGGAATGTGCTCTACATGCCGGTCGTTGCTGCTGTGGGAATGTTTATGTGTGCCTCCTCCTCCTCCTCCTCCTCCTCCTTGGCATCTGTTGACCTTGAGAAGCATCAAAGCTTGTATTTTGGAGGGTTTTTTGTGTAAGTTAATTGTCCGTGTACTCTGCGCTGCTCCTGCCCAGTTGGCATCCTGGACTTGAAGCAGTATTGTGTAATAAAATGGAGTTATGCCCTTAATCATTGCCCTCTCTTCCCGCTCTCGCTCTCATTCACTTCCTCTCGTTATCTGCCTCCTTCCACACCAGCCCTCCATTTTTTTCCTTTCTTTTTGAAGTCATTATAGGATCCGAGGACAGTTTTATGACATTTATTCTGCCTGGCACTTCTCTGCCTCCCGTCCCTTTCCTTTCTCTCATCATCCCTCTCTCTTTCTGTTAATTACCCTTGCAGTCTTATCTGTCGACACCCTTCAAACTTGCGGTTCCCTGTCATGAATCAAGTGCCGCCTCCTCCTCTTCCTCCTCCTCATCCTCCCATATCAGCCAAACAATTAACCAACCGGCTCCCTCTAATTAAGCATCGCAGGGAGACATATCAGAGCTGCACCTCCTCCCTGTGTGGGGGGGCGGTGGAGGGTTTACATGACATTGTGCTCTCTGATGGAAGCTCCTGACCAACGCTCGGTCAACGATGGAGACGTCCACGGCTGGAGGAAGAAACGTACTTCTGTCAGCCAGAATTTTGTTTTTGCTCCAGCTGACTTTCCATAGAAGAAGAAGATGGAAGATGGAAGATGGAAGATGGACGCTGGAAGATGGAAGATGGACGATGGAAGATGGAAGATGGAAGATGGACGCTGGAAGATGGAAGATGGAAGATGGAAGATGGAAGATGGAAGCTGGAAGATGGAAGATGGAAGATGGAAGATGGAAGATGGAAGATGGAAGATGGACGCTGGAAGATGGAAGATGGAAGCTGGAAGATGGAAGATGGAAGATGGAAGATGGAAGATGGAAGCTGAAAGCTGGAAGATGGAAGCTGGAAGATGGAAGATGGAATATGGAAGCTGGAAGATGGAAGATGGAAGATGGAAGATGGAAGATGGAAGATGGATGCTGGAAGATGGAAGCTGGAAGCTGGAAGCTGGAAGATGGAATATGGAAGATGGAAGATGGAAGCTGGAAGATGGAAGATGGAAGATGGAAGATGGAAGATGGAAGCTGGAAGCTGGAAGATGGAAGATGGAAGATGGAAGATGGAAGATGGAAGCTGGAAGCTGGAAGATGGAAGATGGAAGCTGAAAGCTGAAAGCTGGAAGATGGAAGATGGAAGATGGAAGATGGACGCTGGAAGATGGAAGATGGAAGATGGAAGATGGAAGATGGAAGCTGGAAGATGGAAGATGGAAGATGGAAGATGGAAGCTGGAAGATGGAAGATGGAAGATGGAAGATGGACGCTGGAAGATGGAAGATGGAAGATGGAAGCTGGAAGATGGAAGCTGGAAGCTGGAAGCTGGAAGATGGAAGATGGAAGATGGAAGCTGGAAGATGGAAGATGGAAGCTGAAAGCTGGAAGATGGAAGCTGGAAGATGGAAGATGGAATATGGAAGCTGGAAGATGGAAGATGGAAGCTGGACGCTGGAAGATGGAAGACGGAAGATGGAAGATGGATGCTGGAAGATGGAAGCTGGACGCTGGAAGATGGAAGACGGAAGATGGAAGATGGATGCTGGAAGATGGAAGCTGGAAGCTGGAAGATGGAATATGGAAGATGGAAGATGGAAGATGGAAGATGGAAGCTGGACGCTGGACGCTGGAAGATGGAAGATGGAAGATGGATGCTGGAAGATGGAAGCTGGAAGCTGGAAGCTGGAAGCTGGAAGATGGAATATGGAAGATGGAAGATGGAAGCTGGACGCTGGAAGATAGAAGATGGAAGATGGAAGATGGATGCTGGAAGATGGAAGCTGGAAGCTGGAAGCTGGACGCGTAGATTACGATAATGTTACTAATGATGTTCTGAAGAATCTGGTCCCTTTGAATCCAGTGAAGACCTAATAATCCTGATCAGAGATGATATTGATGAACCTGCTGAATAAGGTACTTGATGACACATGCGTTGAGCCTCTTTGCTAACGCCCCCCCACCCCACCCCCCTCCCTCCAATCGCAGCACATGCTCAGTAGGTGTTAACGAGAAATGACAAGACGCGTCCCGAGTGACCGAGCGCATGCAGCTAACCTTCAGAAGGAGCCGGCCCGTTATGATTGATGACTTTAATACAAAGGATGCAATAAAGCAGAACTAAATACTAAATTAGCTGTAATAGTATTGTGCATTATTACACTTCATTATAGCTTTGCAAAGTGGCAGATGACCCATATAATACATCCAACTTTCCCCCGACTTTGGGCCATGTATTTATTTGTTTCGCTGCGTGTTTCTGAGGAAATACAAACATGTTTGTGGTTTCCAATCAGTCGAGGAATCACCAAAGTTTCTAACGTGTCCGAACACGTCAATCAATGATCACAGTTTCTTAAATGAAGCAGCCGATTGGTGCACAGTGTAAGAAGGTGACGACCCTTTAACAGTGACGACACCATTAGAAACATTCACAGTGTGTTTCATATCTGAAGATTCTCATGTACGTACATGCCGACACGCGTCCACAGCGGGGGAAGCAATCGGCCGTGGAAGAAGATCGCTTTTTGTAATTATTTCCCCGCGCTGTGGTCGACATGGAAAATATTACCTACATGAACATAAGCAATCAGTTTCCTCCTCAAGGTGTCGGATACACTTATTACGTTGCACCGAGGACGATTTGAAATGCATAATCCCTCTCCCACACACCCGCCCATCTGCATTTATTTAATCATTTCCCCCAATAACTGCACGAATACCATTAAAAGTGTCACAGCTCCGGTTTGCGAGTCCCACAGCTACCTGCATTCTGACGCTTTTATTATTTGTTATTGGCAGCGAGAGGAGCTGATTGACTGGCGGGCCGACGCGCCAATTGAATAATATAGGAAACGGAACGTGATGGAAATGCAAGGACGGCCGCGCTGGCAGCGGCGAAGGGAAGTTTCCTGCAGAGCGGAAACAGGTGGCTGCAGCTGCTGCTCGCCGGCACATCATCCTGCACTTGGGGTTAATTGTGAGAAAAGCTGGACTCATTACGGCACGGCTGCCAGTTTAAATCCCCTAATGGGTCTCGGAAATCAGGGCTGGGAAACTGAGAGAGTCGCAGCGAGCTGTAGGCTGTGAATGCAGAACGCTGCACCTCCATCGGCTGGTACTGAAACTCTGGTACCTGTCAGCTGGTGAGCGTCTGCTAGCGGGGATGCTAGCGGGATGCTAACAGGTGAACAGAGCTGCAGCTGACGCCTGAAACACAGTTCACGGCGTTCGGGATCGTTACTTTTGTAGACTCGATCTGTAAACCACCAGGATGTCTGTTTAGTTTTTTAAACAGTTGTGTACTCAGATGTGTTTTATGTTTTGTGTGGATTATCAGGGTTATGAAGGGACACATCACCACGGCAACTGATGCTGCAGACCTAACCGTCTCCAAATCAGGTTACGTTTCAAGAAATACTCCTTATATAAAACTGGAGGAATCTTCCAGGCTGGAAAAATTAGGCAGAAGTGGCTTACAGTGAAATACCACTGAGGGTCACCAGGGGCTGGCTCCAGTAAACTCCCATTGAAAAGGCATCCAGTTCTCTCAGTGTTCTGGTGGTCCTTCTGAAAATAATTCCAGCATTCATTAGAAATTAGGACTCAAACACAGATATGTTTGGGGGCGGGGCTGATTTGATTGACAGTCCTGTGTGGGTGGGGCATAGTTTACTCGAGTTCCCGATGAAATCTAACTGAACGATGTCCTGGGTTTGTTGAACCTGCTTCGTTGTTCAGGCCTTCGTACACCTGTCCATGTTTGTGATTGGTCAGATGCTGCAAGCCCCGCCCCTTTTATGTGAATGTAGCTGGTTAATTTCCTGTTAATATCCCGCTTAGCGTGATCTTATCTGTTAGGTTTAGTTAAACTAGATAACAGAACGATGTGCTGGTGTGTTGAACCTCAGACATGAATAATACAAGATTAATAGATGGTGTAGTTTTGAATGTGTCGCCTCCTCAGCTGTCAGTCCTTCCTGCCACATGATTGACGGATGTGGGAGGGTGTTTCCCATGATGCTTTGTGCACCTGTGTGTGATCATCACATGGTGTCAGATCAGTGAGTGACAGGAGTCACTGAAGTATTTTATTTGTTTCTTCTCCTCCGTCTCAGATTCTGGTCTGTTTGATTTTCTTATTAAAACTTCTTTCTGACAAAAGTATTTTTTTCTTCTTTATGGAGACTTCAGCTTTTCTCTGGTTGTTCCTGAAACTCCTCCTCCTCCTCCTTCTCCTCCTCTTCCTCCACCTCCTTCTCATCCTCCTCCTCCTCCTTCTCCTCCTCTTGCTCCACCTCCTCCTCCTCCTCCTCCTCCTGTTAAGTTGAGATCTGGTGATGAGAAGAAATCCTCCTGCTAATACAAATAATTAAATGTTTGATTCTGTTCTTTGAGAATCTTTAATGAACTCTAGACTTTTATTCTCCTCTCCTTCTTTTCACCGTTAATTTGCTCTTTTTGTTTCTTTAACTAAATACGTAGTTTTTGTAAACTTCTCTCTGCGTCCGAGAGAACTGAAGTGATTCCTTTGGTTCTCCTTCATCGCTGCTCTAAACGAGATGGTTCTTCTTCTTCGTTGGTTTTGTTCGGACTGAGATTTACTGCCTCTGTTGATGTTCACTTGTGTTTATTTAAGTTTTACTGTCTCACTTCATAAAACTTATGAGACGGAATAACAACCTGATTCATGCTGAAGGTTTCCTCTCATTGGGAGGCGGGTCAGTGGAGGGGGGAGGGGCTTATGATGTCCCTGTCGCATCTCACCTGGACTCATTCGATGATGATGATGGTGATGTTGAAGATGGTGATGTTGATGATGGTGATGTTGATGATGGTGATGTTGAAGATGGTGATGTTGATGATGGTGATGTTGATGATGGTGATGATGATGGTGATGATGATGGTGATGGTGATGGTGATTATGATGTTGTTGATGATGATGATGATGATGATGATGATGGTGATGGTGATTATGGTGATGTTGATGTTGTTGATGATGATGATGATGATGGTGATGGTGATTATGGTGATGTTGATGATGATGATGATGATGATGATGGTGATTATGATGTTGTTGATGATGATGATGATGATGGTGATGGTGATGGTGATTATGATGTTGTTGATGATGATGATGATGATGGTGATGGTGATTATGATGGTGATGATGATGGTGATGGTGATTATGATGTTGTTGATGATGATGATGATGATGATGATGATGATGATGATGATGATGATGGTGATGGTGATTATGATGATGATGGTGATGGTGATTATGATGATGATGGTGAAGTTGAGATGATGATGATGATGATGATGATGATGATGATGATGATGATGGTGGTGAAGTTGATGATGATGGAGATGATGATAATGTTGGTGATGGTGATTTTGATTATGATGATGGTGAAGTTGAGATGATGATGATGATGATGATGATGATGATGGTGATGATGATGGTGATGGTGATGGTGATTATGATGATGATGGTGAAGTTGATGATGATGATGGTGAAGTTGATGATGATGGAGATGATGATAATGTTGCTGATTATGATTATGATGATGATGATGATGATGATGATGATGATGATGATGGTGGTGAAGTTGATGATGATGGAGATGATGATAATGTTGGTGATGGTGATTATGATTATGATGATGGTGAAGTTGAGATGATGATGATGATGATGATGATGATGATGATGATGATGGTGGTGAAGTTGATGATGATGGTGATGATGATTATGTTGGTGATGGTGATTATGATTATGATGATGGTGAAGTTGAGATGATGATGATGATGATGGTGATGATGATGATGATGGTGAAGTTGAGATGATGATGATGATGATGATGATGATGATGATGGTGGTGGTGGTGAAGTTGAGATGATGATGATGATGATGATGATGATGATGATGATGATGATGATGATGGTGGTGAAGTTGATGATGATGGTGATGTTGATGATGATGGTGATGTTGATGATGATGATGATGATGATGATGATGATGATGATGATGATGATGATGGTGATTATGATGGTGATGGTGATGATGATGATGATGGTGATGATGATGATAATGTTGGTGATGATGATAATGTTGGTGATGATGATTATGATGATGATGATGGTGAAGTTGATAATGATGATGATGATGATGGTCATGTTAATGATGGTGATGGTGAAGATGATGATGATGATGATGATGATGATGATGATGATGATGATGATGATGGTGAAGTTGATAATGATGATGATGATGATGATGATGGTCATGTTGCTGATGATGATGATGATGATGGTGATGATGATGATGATGATGATGGTGATGGTGATTATGATGATGATGATGATGATGATGATGATGGTGATGATGATGATGATGATGATGGTGATGGTGATTATGATGATGATGGTGAAGTTGATGATGATGATGGTGAAGTTGATGATGATGGAGATGATGATAATGTTGGTGATTATGATTATGATGATGATGATGATGATGATGATGGTGATTATGATGTTGTTGATGATGATGATGATGATGGTGATGGTGATGGTGATTATGATGTTGTTGATGATGATGATGATGATGGTGATGGTGATTATGATGGTGATGATGATGGTGATGGTGATTATGATGTTGTTGATGATGATGATGATGATGATGATGATGATGATGATGATGGTGATGGTGATTATGATGATGATGGTGATGGTGATTATGATGATGATGGTGAAGTTGAGATGATGATGATGATGATGATGATGATGATGATGATGATGATGATGGTGGTGAAGTTGATGATGATGGAGATGATGATAATGTTGGTGATGGTGATTTTGATTATGATGATGGTGAAGTTGAGATGATGATGATGATGATGATGATGATGATGATGATGATGATGATGGTGATGATGATGATGATGGTGATGGTGATTATGATGATGATGGTGAAGTTGATGATGATGATGGTGAAGTTGATGATGATGGAGATGATGATAATGTTGCTGATTATGATTATGATGATGATGATGATGATGATGATGATGATGGTGGTGAAGTTGATGATGATGGAGATGATGATAATGTTGGTGATGGTGATTATGATTATGATGATGGTGAAGTTGAGATGATGATGATGATGATGATGATGATGATGATGATGATGATGATGATGGTGGTGAAGTTGATGATGATGGTGATGATGATTATGTTGGTGATGGTGATTATGATTATGATGATGGTGAAGTTGAGATGATGATGATGATGATGGTGATGATGATGATGATGGTGAAGTTGAGATGATGATGATGATGATGATGATGGTGGTGGTGGTGAAGTTGAGATGATGATGATGATGATGATGATGATGATGATGATGGTGGTGAAGTTGATGATGATGGTGATGTTGATGATGATGGTGATGTTGATGATGATGATGATGATGATGATGATGATGATGATGGTGATTATGATGGTGATGGTGATGATGATGATGATGGTGATGATGATGATAATGTTGGTGATGATGATAATGTTGGTGATGATGATTATGATGATGATGATGGTGAAGTTGATAATGATGATGATGATGATGATGGTCATGTTAATGATGGTGATGGTGAAGATGATGATGATGATGATGATGATGATGATGATGATGATGATGATGATGGTGAAGTTGATAATGATGATGATGATGATGATGATGGTCATGTTGCTGATGATGATGATGATGATGGTGATGATGATGATGATGATGATGATGGTGATGGTGATTATGATGATGATGATGATGATGATGATGATGGTGATGATGATGATGATGATGATGGTGATGGTGATTATGATGATGATGGTGAAGTTGATGATGATGATGGTGAAGTTGATGATGATGGAGATGATGATAATGTTGGTGATTATGATTATGATGATGATGATGATGATGATGATGATGATGATGATGATGATGATGGTGGTGAAGTTGATGATGATGGAGATGATGATAATGTTGGTGATGGTGATTATGATTATGATGATGGTGAAGTTGAGATGATGATGATGATGATGATGATGATGATGATGATGGTGGTGGTGAAGTTGATGATGATGGTGATGATGATAATGTTGGTGATGGTGATTATGATTATGATGATGGTGAAGTTGAGATGATGATGATGATGATGGTGATGATGATGATGATGGTGAAGTTGAGATGATGATGATGATGATGATGATGATGATGATGATGATGATGATGATGGTGGTGGTGAAGTTGAGATGATGATGATGATGATGATGATGATGATGATGATGATGATGATGATGATGATGATGATGATGATGATGATGATGATGGTGGTGAAGTTGATGATGATGGTGATGTTGATGGTGATGTTGATGATGATGATGATGATGATGATGATGATGATGATGATGATGATGATGATGATGATGGTGATGGTGATTATGATGGTGATGGTGATGATGATGATGATGGTGATGATGATGATGATGGTGGTGAAGTTGATGATGATGGTGATGTTGATGGTGATGTTGATGATGATGATGATGATGATGATGATGATGATGATGGTGATGGTGATTATGATGGTGATGGTGATGATGATGATGATGGTGATGATGATGATAATGTTGGTGATGATGATAATGTTGGTGATGATGATTATGATGATGATGATGGTGAAGTTGATAATGATGACGATGATGATGGTCATGTTGATGATGGTGATGGTGAAGATGATGATGATGATGATGATGATGATGATGATGATGATGATGATGATGGTGAAGATGATGATGAGGAGGGGGAGGAGCTTTTGTGTTGTCCGTCCATCCATCCATCTCATTCTCCTGAACACGATATCTTAAGGATACCTCGAGGGAATTGGGTCAAACTTGGCAAAACCATCCACTTGATACCAAGGATAAAGTGATTTCATTTGTAGGGTCAAAGGTCAAGGTCACTGCGACCCCAATTTGACCCATTGTCATGAACATGATATCGCAGGAACCCCTGAAAGGAATTTCTTCAAATGTGGCCCAATCATTCACTCGGGTCTCAAGGATAAACTGATCAGAGTTTGGTGGTCAAAGGTCAAAGTTCAAACTCGCTGTGACCTCACGTTCCCATCATCTGTCCATCCCGTTCTTGTGAATGTGATATATTAAGAACGCCTTGAGGGAATTTGTTGAAATTTGGCGGAAACATTCACTCAGTCTCAACGATGACCTCGAGATTTTTATGTTTAAAGTTCAAAGGTCACTGTCACCTCACGTTAACCTGTGTTAAAAGTTCTTCAAGAACGCCTTTGAGGGGGAAATTTGTCACAAACGTTCACTTCACTCAACAATGAAGTGTTCAGACACTGGAGGTCAAAGGTCATGCGTGCTAGCTCCAGTTTAGATTTGTAATAGACAGATGGCTGAAAGCCCGCCAAACGAGATAAGCAGCATAACCTCACGTCATCATCACCCGTCAGATGTTTTCATGCTACATAGTGAGTCTCCACGGCTTCTTCTACCAGACCGACGGGTGGATCGGCACCATAGGACCATGAAAGCGTCTCCGATGTGTAGCGGAGGACCGGCGATGTGTTCGTAGCTCCACTGAAGCTGCAGGCAGCTGTGTGACTGGAACACGGATTCTAGTCACCGATGATCCGCTGTGCGTTTGTTGGTGTCACTCGTTCATGTGTGCTGCTTCATGCAGGCTGTTCAGGCTGCTCGTGTTTTGGATCCTTGTTGCGTCATACGATCTCGAAACACGTGTTTCAGACCGGACATTTGTGTTTTGTTATTCATGCTGGGAATGTTTCATCGTTACTGTGTCTGCGTCTTCATTCGTTTGTTTACTCGATAATTCTGGATGAATGTCAGCGGATTGACACCGTGAAGGCTTCGCATCACATCTCCACTCTCACATTAGTCAGTCAGCAGCAGCTCTTTATTCCTGAATAAGATGACAAGCAGAGGATTCACCTGTGAAGTTATAAACACATCTTTGCCTTCATGAATCAGAGATGATGAGACTGACATTAAAAGGAGGAAACTGACATTTCATTCCTTTTTTAATTCTCCTGCCAATTAAGACTTAAAATATTAAAAGTGATTATTTAAACTGCGTTTACGTCTCTTTACCAACATCCTCTTTGAATGCCGTGTTTTTGGGGGCGTGTCAGTTTGATTGACAGGCCTGTGGTGCAGTCAGGTTACAGCTATCGGTGGGCGGGACGTAGTATCATCAGGTTTCCAATCAGATCGGTCAGATCCACCGCTGGCTCCTCCCCAGCTCGTCCAAATATGGTCACTTCCTGCTCCGAACCGCTCCGAACTAACAAAGATGGTGACGGACAGAATCTGAATTTGCCAAAGAATTTATTGGACGCTTCTTCCACAGTGTGATACGCACTAAACTTAAACATGGATGTTACTGCTGCTCCTCACAGCGCTCACAGGTGGAGCTTTTAAACTCCTCATCACCCCACCCTCCAACCTGCAGCACATCAAGCTGGTATCAATATGCTCTACGTGTTTTCCAAAATGCAAAGCTGATGAATTTAAAATCAACTGTCAGGGCTGATAATTAGTCTGTATAAGCGATAAATTTAAGGCTGATTAGGAGAGTGACAGCCAGTAACTCTGCAGTTTAGCGGTGCGCTGGCGCCACCAGCCTTCAAGCAACAAATGTGAAGTCATCTCCTGCTGATTGTCCTGAAATATTTTGCCCACGAAGCAAACTGTTCCCCGGTGAGCTCCGACAAACGGCAGCGCGGCGAAGCAGCGCCGACTCGCCTGGCTGCCGCCGGTGGCTGTGTGTGTGTATGTGTGTGTGTATGGTGTGTGTATGGTGTGTGTGTGTGTGTGTGTGTGTGTGTGTATGTATGGTGTGTGTGTGTGTGTGTGGTGTGGAGGGGGGTGGGGGGGGTTAAACTCACCTCCGCCATCAGAGCTACTTAAGTGCTGTCAAGGCACAAAATTGGACAGAGCAGCAGGCTGAATAATTAGAGAATAACAAGGGAACGGGGGTCTTTGTTTGGTCAGGGGAGAGAAATAATTGATTTGGGGGGGGGGGGGGGGGGGGGGGGGGCTCACGTTTTCTTTTTTCTTTTCTTTTTTTAATGCACCAGAGGACATGCAAGGTCTCCCGCAGTGGCACTTGGCAACCGAGGGAACAACCGAGGGAACTTCCAAGCTAGTCGAACGAAGAGCAGGGCGAGCTTGAAAAAATGTAATTAATTGGATCAGATTAAAATTAATGAAGTAATTAAGGAGCTGCCCGGCCTAGTTCCTCCAGTCTGGAAGTGTGGAGCGGAGCGGTGGCAGCGGGAGGAGCAGCGGGAGGAGCAGCGGTGACACCGGGGGACTGAAACCCAGCGACTGCAGGTCGGGTTCATGAGCACAGACAGAAACTCTGGAAATAAACACAGCGATCGGTGGATCCCACTTTTCAAGTTCTGTGAAGATGTCCGGGTGCTAGGTGCTCGCTGCTGCAGCGTTCATGCACTTTTCTAAATGGCATCTTTTCCTTTGTCTGTTCAGCCAAATTGGCCGCGGCGCTGCTGACTCTGTTAATTCTGCAGCGCTGAGTAAATGTAGCAGAAGATTTGTTTTAGTGGAAACCAGCTCAGCAACAAGTGGAAAACTGTTCAGGATGAAGGATGTGATATACCTTAGAATTAGAGGGAAATGTGGATGATCAACTTGAAGCGGAGGTGGAACAGCTCATGTGATGTTGTCTAATATATAATTAGCACAAAGTAGAGCTGAAGATGATAGAAATTGTATTTGATTATAAACCAGAGTTTTGATTTACTGGTAGAAACTGGTGGATGAAGATTTCTGCAACCACTAAAATCAGTAGTTTTATTATCCATGAATGTTTAGGTTTCTGTTCCAGTTTAATAAATGTCGAGATATTTCCCTGCATTCAGCTATTAATGGACTATTGCCTTGTTTTCTCGCTGTCAGCTGGTGTTTATGAGCGTTAACAAACGTCACTTCAACAGAAGTTAATGTTCAGCCTGAGATATTTCCATCCAGACCGAAGTGGTCTCGTAGTTCTCGTAAGATAAGAAGTCGCTTTGTAAACTGCTGTGTTCAAATTAAAAAGTGTGTTTATCACCATGGCAGCGCCCCCTCGTGGCGGCAGGAAGTATTACAGGAGAAAAGGAAGAAGTGGAGGAAGTTGGGGCGGATGGACGGGTCCAGTTTAACGTTTCATAACTACCTGCTTATATTGTATTTTGTTCTGTATTTGCTGTTCCAGCTTCTTTCAGTTTGAAAGACGGACCGCAGCTTTAATTTGTGCGTGTTTACGTCGCTTCAGAGAAACCTGTGTGGCCGCCTCCTCTTTTTTTAACACCATGTTTGTGTTTCCTCGTTCGTCTCATTTAAGGATCTTTTAGCAGTGCTGTCGTTTTCTCGCCCAAACGTTTCCTCTCTCTCATTTGCTTGTTTGACACGCTGTTATTTTACAAAGTTGCTTTCATTTGCTACGTTGCTGAGAAACCACTCTGCACTCGGGAGCGACTCCAGCTCCATTTCCATATCTACAGTGATTAATGTGAGAGGGAGAGGGAGGAGGTGTGTGGGGGGGAGGGGGGAGGGGGGAGTTGGAGGAGGAGGAGGTTAGTATGCATGTGGAAATGTATTATCATTTAAACATTTGATCCAAACGCTGGGCTTTGTTCGGCTGGTGTTTGGGTGTGCAGAGTTCCTCTGATAGGAGCCTCGGTCGTACCAGACAACATGGAGGCTGCAGACAGACACGAAACAAACACCCTCACCGGGCATCGCCGTGAGAACCATGTCAGAGGAATGTAAACATGCGATACGTACTGAAGGACTCAAGAACATCCGAAGGTCCGTGCAGCTGCATGTGAAGGATAGTTTGGAGGTGAGAGAACGACGTCGCACGTCTGACGGCTCTACAATCAAACTGGATTTTTACTTTGATTGAAAAGCTGCTTGTGTTTCACTTTTTCAGCAGCCATCTTTAAACAAGTTAACTGGTGACATCACCGGAACCAAAATTCATCTGGTTTCTATTTTGTCCATTTTAAATACTTTTCCTTGTAAATCTTGGTGCTCTATAGATTCTTGCTGACATGCCTTCAGGACTGTATCCATCCCAGAATAATACTAATTGTGCAACTTTGAAAGACCAGTCCTATCTATGACCTCAAGTTGGATGTCTGGCAGTAGATTTATATTAAAGGAATCCTCCACTAAAAACACCAATGAGCTTAAATCAGGGGTCCATAACCATTTATTCACATCGCTGAGCTCCACCCAAACCGGCTGAATCAGCTTCTTTTATGTGAACAATAACAGACTGATGCTCAACACATTATTTTGTATCACAACAGCTTCAGTTCAACCTTGGATGTTTAATTCCTCGTGTTGCTGAAAGCTTCGACTCCACGTCGTTCATCTTCTCGTAGAGTTTCCTGATCTGGGAGGAAGAATCAAACTCCTCCTCTTCAGGTAATTCTCAGGAGGGAGCAAATCTCACAAAGACGCAAACAAAGAAGCAGAACAACACTGGAGACACACTGTAATCATGAGAACAACCCCAGCACTGTTCTACTGAAGCTAAATGATGGTTACTGTAATACCTGAAGACTTCACCAACAAGCGCCGACTCAGCAGGTAACAATTAGACCCCAGGAAGATGGTTCAGGTGTTACACGACCACACCTGTGTTATTATCGTCACGGCTGTGGTTCCCTGTCAGACCACCTCGGATACAAACAGACTTAATGAAAGTGTCCGAGAAAGAAACATTTATTCACACAGCTGAGCTCCACCCAAACCAGCTGAATCAGCATCTTTTATGTGAACAATAACAAACTGGTACTCAACACACATTTTGTATCACAATAGCTTCAATTCAAGAGCATATGCATGCTTTTTTCTGTATGCTTTTAATTTGAAAAGTCAGTGACAGGCCCTCGTTATAGCTCCGCCCCCTGTGTTGCAGTCCAGCTGAAAATATTGTATTTCTGTTATTTACCTTCTTTCTGAGCACCGTTTGTTTCAAGCTCAGTTTGAGAGTCTCTGCTGTGTTTCTGTCCTCTGATCCCTGTGTGTCTCACTGTGGGCGGAGCTCCACCTCTGCTGTGTTTCTGTCCTCTGACCTCTGTGTGTCTCACTGTGGGTGGAGCTCCACCTCTGCTGCACCGACACAGATTTGATTAAGTTTGTCTCATCTTGGAGTAATAAAAATCAGATTTATTTCCTCCATTAAAAAATAGATCTAGTTAGTGTGTTCTCATACTGTCCATGATCCTCTGGTTTTTTACATGTGGTGTTTCAGTGTTCGTTCCTGTCCCAGTCAGAGGATTATTCCTGGTTTCATTCATTATTATTATTCT
>NW_027185235.1:32500-57500 GCF_022577435.1 Embiotoca jacksoni | reverse complement strand
AATGAAAACGAGAGCAGAAAGATGGAAATGAAAGAAAAAAAAAGAAAAGACGTGGAAATAGATTCTGTGGAGAAGGTGGAGAAGGTGGAGAAGTGCTGCAGATAAAACGGACAGAAGATGAGATGGAAACAGGGATCAGGAGATCAAACATTTCAATTTGTGTCTCGAATGTTATTCTTCCCTCCTGTTTCTCCGTCCGTCCGTCCTTCGCCACGATGAAACTGAACCTTCAACCTCGACACAGGAAGCGACGTCCAACACGCAAATAATCATTTTCTGCCTCGTTCCGTTGGAGGAGCCTTCGACTGACCCGATGGAGCTCGGCATCAATCTGAATGTAAGCAGGTGGAGATGTGGCCAGTCCTGATTGGATGGTAGGGGTGGGGGGGAGGGATTGGGGTGAAGGAGGAAGACACCGATGATTGTCGTATGAACGGCGCCCTCTGGTGGTCGTCACCACGTCAGAGCTTTAAATCTTCTATCAGCCTCCAGTTCACTAGTTGTCAGTTATGACGTGTTTGCTGATGTTTCCAGAAAGGTCAGAGGTCATGTTAATGTTTCGTTGGATGTTCAGCTGATATGTTGTAGTTTTAGTCACGTAGAGTTTGTCCTCATAACTTAGATAATATTCTACATTTGAGGAACACGTTGATCTTCTCTCTCTGTGTCTTTGTACTTCCTGTTAGCTTGATAAACTGTTAGCCTCTGTGGCTTCTGGACGCCCTCTGTGTGGTTGTTGCCTAGCAACACTGTTTACAATTTCCCATGTTGTAACCATGAGCTGATGAGTTGCATTTGAACGCAGCATGACTTCCACTGACCTTCCGACTCCTCGTGTCTGAAGCTGACCAGCTGACAGGAAGTGGACGTAAGGATGAAACTGTCTCTGCTCGCTGCTTCACCTACAATCTTGTTTCTTATAGCGTTTCACTGCAGTATGAAATAGCACCACCAAAGGTCATGTTCACCTTCCACCCAGTCACATGCATGTTTCTCCTTCTCAGGTAAATGAGTCAGGAAGTGTTTTCTGCAGCTTTTATCAGAGACAGAAGAAGGAAAGCTCCGACAGGTCTCTGCATGTGTTCCCGCCTCCTTCATCATCAATGAACCTCCGCCGTTCCTGCACAGATGATTTCCCATCAACCTTTGAAGGTGCCGTCCAACTCGCCCATCTGTTCAGCTTCGAATATTTCATTCAGTCGTTTGAGATGAGAAGCATTATGGATAAAAGATCAACAAATGCAGAGTGCATGGTGTGTTTATGCATTGACTCCTTGTGATGAGGAGGGCTCCTGCTCGGCTGCTGCTGTCGCTCTCACGAGGCCGCGACATCAGCTGATGACTTCTACAGAGTTAGCGATCAGATCTGAAAAACAAATCTGGTTTCTTCTGGTTCTTTATAGAAAAGGTGAATGACATCTCAGTGAGCAGCTGATAGTTGTTATTATCTCTATTTTAAATGTAAGACTTTATTAATCCTAGTTCAGGGATACAGAGAGGGAAGATAAATACAAGGAACAATACAAATACACATACAATGAGATCGAATAGAATAAAATATTAAAACAATAATGACGAATGCAGAAAGACACAAGCTAAAAACCTTAAATACACCTTTTATCTGTAAACAAGGTTTAAACACTGATGAGTTTAATATTTAGTTTTTATTATTGAGAAGTTTAAAAACATTTGTTTGAAAAGTAGTCAAATGTAATAATTGACATTACTTTAATTAAGTCATTAAATAGTTAGATTACTTATTACATTTTTAAACTAAGCATTAATATGGATGCTGTGCTGATGAATGACTGTCATGATTGTTGGATATCTGCATGTCAACTTTAGCAGCTCCATGTTGGAGGAGCTTTACTGCAATGAAAATATGGATTATAGCCTCATAAAGCAGGCTGACACTTTCCTTGCCAAACAATTACTGACAAAACTGATATTAATGTTGACTACATGTCTTGAAGTGAAAACCTCCTCCAGCAGCCTGAATGTGAAACCAAATGAAAACAATCTGAAAGCGGTACTTTCACTTGTCTGGTATGTTCGGTGAGCGAGGAAGAAACTTCCCCACAGCCCATAATTAAACACTCGGTGGGCAGATGGGTGACGAGAGAGAAGTGGGAGGTATTGAGAGGGGGGGGACATAATGACCACTGTTGTTGTTGGTTACACAACTCTCAAACAGGTCTGCTGCTATTTCCATCTCTGGTGGGCTGATGCAAGTATGCAAATAACTTATTCTCCTTCTTCCCTGCTGAGGCTTGAGAATGCAAATTAACCGGAGCAGCATATGCGCCGATCTAAACACGCATGACTAATGAGCCCGAGGAGCTAATCACCACGGCACGAGGGCAGGAAGTGGCCTGGATGTCCACAGGAAGCTGGACTCTTGGTCTTCACCTCAGGCGGGAGCACCGCTCGCTTCCAGTAAGGCAGCGAAGGAGCCGCCGACCTTCTGGTTCAAACGTCTGTTTGTTTTCACTTAACTCCCAAACTAAGACCCTCACAGCGTCTTCATCAAGTCTTAGTGGTAGCGATGAACCGTGTTCACAGACGGTGGTTTTCACAAGTGTTCCTGAGCCCATGCAGTGATTTCCACTCCAGAATAGTGTATTTTTAATGCAGTGCTGCCTGAGGGCCTGAAGATCACCACCATCCAATATTGGTTTCCATCCTTGTCCCTTGTGTTCAGAGATTTCTCCAGATTCTCTGAATCTTTTAATGACATTATGAACCGTAGACGATGAAATCCACTGATTCTTTGTAGTTTTACGTTGAGGAACATTATTCTTAGATTGTTGAACTATTTTCCAACACAGTCTTTCACAGAGTGGTGAACCTCTCCCCATCTTCACAGCTGAGAGACTCTACCTCTCTGAAATCATCTTTTTATACCCAATCATGTTACTGATCTGTTGCCATGGCAACCTCATTAGTCATGAGCTGTTTCTCCAGGTGTTGATATGTTGTCTTTGTTCTATCAAAAGCGTCCCAACTTTTTTGGAAACATTGTTTTATTTTGTCCAAATCTATCATTTTACAATGATTCCTGGTTATGTCTGTAGAAAGTTTCAGCCACAGCTCCCTTTCCTTTAAATCATATAGAAATGTTGTTTCTGGGAGAAAGCGGTTGCCGCCTGTATATATCTTTTTTTTGACATGCCCTGGCTGTTTTCTATTGCTTTCTGATGCCGAGTCATAAATCAGTTGCTGGGGATGATTTATGTGGGTCAAATCTGCTGCGTCCATCTCTCATATCTTCAGCAGAAATCAATGTGTCGGAGCTCTGACACTTATTCCAGTGTTGAGGAAAGCAGAAACGTCAGCTGGGAAAAAGGAAAAGAGGAGCGTTAAATCAGTGAATATCTGAGTGAGGTGTTTTCAGGTTGCTTTTCTCTCTCATCTCACTTTGTCATCTTCCATCTTTAAATCTTTGTTGGACAGCCAGAAATGTAAACCCGACATATTCAACTTTGTTTATCTGGCAGTTAGTTGCTTTGCATTCCTCGCTGAGAGTAGTAAAGCAGTAAAACACCTCCGTCTGCTAAAAATAGCCGAGCAGTGAAACACCTCCATCTGCCCTCTGCCCGTTCACTTCCACTCCAGGTGGTCGGAGTCTTGTGCAGACAAAGAGCAGGTTATTTACGAACAATCATAAATATCCAGGACAAAAACATCTTCTCTGGCACGCTGACACGCTGCAGACTGCAGCTCCACCGCAGCCGTCGGCCATTCAGAGTACATCTACTCTGTGTGAGGGTCAGAACCACCGACTGGATATAAAAGAGTTCGTAGCTTCAGGTCTGTAAAATGGTTCCGATCCAGAAGTGTCTTCAGCTGCAATACCAGCGAGTGCCACTAGAGATCGGCTCCAAAAAGCCTCCGGCTCCATAGACTCCCATTCAACTTCTCTCATCAAATCCAAAGTGAATAAAAACACGTCTCTTCAGACTTTACCTTGAACAGTAGAACTTTAGTCGCACTTAAAATGACACTTACTGATAGAACTTTGTAGTTTGGCTTTCTTGAAGAAATTATATTTTCTTGATTCCTGTTGTTCTGGTTTTGTACCCTCATGGTTGAAATTAACTTATTGTAAGTCGCTTTGGATAAAAGAGTCAGATAAATGTAATGTAATGTAATGTAATGAATAAATGTCTATTTATACAGCTATCAGTGGGCGGGACGTAGTATCGTCAGGTTTCCAATCAGATCGGTCAGATCCACCGCTGGCTCCTCCCCCAGCTCGTCCAAATATGGTCACTTCCTGCTCCAAACCGCTCCGAACTAGCAAAGATGGTGACTGACAGAATCTGAACTGGAGGATTCATAACGTTCACAAACCAACGATGACATCACTGATGGTTGCTGCTTGGTCTGTATCCATGGTAACGTTTCTGAAACCTGGAGGTCAGGAGGACAGTGAGGTCGTGCTCTCTCAGTCTGTATTCGTACTGGACATCCAGATCCAGTTTTTGACTTTGTAGAAATTCAGTTAGAATTTCTGAAATCTTCTTTCTGCTGACATCAGGAGGACTCAGTCCAACGCAAACAAAACCGTGAACCTGACACTGTGCTCGGTGAAGTCAGGACACAGTGTCCTGCTGAGACATCGTTATCGTCTCTCAGGGAGACAGGTGTCCCCGCGTGATTCAAGACCACCACTGTCCATCCAGGGACAAACATCACAACTGACTGACTGATTGAAGGACCATAAAACGTGGATCCAGTCCAGGACCAGACGTCCCACCTCACTGGACCCCCTGCAGTTTTCTTACTGCTCCAACTGTTCCACACATGACACTGGACCAGTTGTCCCTCACCTGGTGCCGACCCACCTGGACAGAAATTACATGATGGGAAAACAACAAGTCCTCCAAATCTAACTGTAAAGTTGATCTTTCATAACTACTTTCAGAAAGACAATTATTTTCTCATCTGACACACAGATTAGCAACACAACAACATACTTTACAAAGTGGTTATAAACAGTTGGCTGGGTGGTTGGTTGGTTGGTTGGCTGGTCGGGTGCCTGGTTGGCTGGCTGGCTGGTTGGCTGGCTCGTTGGCTGGCTGGTTGGTTGGCTGGTTGGTTGTTTGGCTGGTCGGGTGCCTGGTTGGCTGGCTGGCTGGTTGGTTGGCTGGTTGGTTGGTTGGTTGGTTGGTTGGCTGGCTGGTTGGCCAGCTGGTTGGCTGGCTGGCTCGTTGGCTGGTTGGTTGGTTGGTTGGCTGGCTGGCTGGTTGGCTGGCTCGTTGGCTGGCTGGTTGGTTGGCTGGTTGGTTGGTTGGTTGGTTGGTTGGTTGGTTGGTTGGCTGGTTGGTTGGTTGGCTGGCTGGTCGGGTGCCTGGTTGGCTGGCTGGCTGGTTGGCTGGCTCGTTGGCTGGCTAGTTGGTTGGCTGGTTGGTTGGTTGGTTGGTTGGTTGGTTGGTTGGTTGGTTGGTTGGTTGGTTGGTTGGCTGGCTGGTTGGCCAGTTGGTTGGCTGGCTGGCTCGTTGGCTGGTTGGTTGGTTGGTTGGCTGGCTGGCTGGTTGGCTGGCTGGTTGGCTGGCTGGCTGGCTGGTTGGCTGGCTCGTTGGCTGGCTGGTTGGTTGGTTGGCTGGCTGGTTGGCCAGCTCGTTGGCTGGCTGGTTGGCTGGCTGGTTGGCCAGCTCGTTGGCTGGCTGGTTGGCTGGCTGGTTGGCCGGCTCGTTGGCTGGCTGGTTGGCTGGCTGGTTGGTTGGCTGGCTGGTTGGCCGGCTCGTTGGCTGGATGGTTGGCTGGCTGTGAACTTTTTGGGCTTGATTGTAACAAAAGTCCATTTATATGTAAAAGTCCCACACCAAGCTTTATCTTTTAAACTCCTGGTGACCATTTAACAAATAATTCCTGATAAATCAGGTTTTCCCGCCTGCTGGGCTTCACGCCAGGAGCTCCCTGAATCTCAGTGTCACCTCTTTTACATGTAAAAGGGAGACACACAATAAAGAAACAGCACAAAAAAAAAAGGAAATACACGATGAGCATCTCGTCACACATCGTATCTCAGCCTAGAGGAACATCATGGTTCCTCCTCACAGAGATCTTTACTGTCACTTTACAGTCGCCTCGAGGGAACTGAAGAAACAGTTCAACTGTGTAATTGGTGCTCACACCTGATACAGAAGAGTCACATCCTCTCGACGCTGCTTTGTTCTGCTGCTGACATCATGTTTATACAAAGATGACTCTCCTGTTTTAATGTGTACAGAAGAGTTTCTTTCACTCCTCGTAAATCTTCCAGTCTGTCTTAATCTCCTTCTGTTTGCTCTCCGTCCTCCAGTGAACGCTCAGATCGGTCTGAAGCTCGCTGCTGCTGCTGGAACTAACTGCAGATAGACCTGTTATTGATCGTCTCCAGACACGGAGCAGATGTTCGTCTGCAGGTTCAGTAAAGCAGGCTGAAGAAGGAGAGAGGAATGTGTCCCGGTCTTCATTTATCTGTTCGTGCTGCCAAAACAGAAGAAGAAATGTTGGAGGAGTCAGAGCAGAAGTTGGACAGAAGTTTCAACAAGAATTATCCTCCTTATAACAGAAATGAAACATGGACGTGAACCTGCACGGAGGATTATTGATATTTAAATGTGCAAAGGAAACATTTCTATTACACATATCAGTGCTTTAAATAATAATGAAAACGTGTATTTGAATCCAGATTTAACACTTCAACATGTTATTTTATTGCCCCTTCCTCCGATCCGTTCGTCCCTTCCTCCGATCCGTTCCCGTTTGAGCGGAGCAGCAGATCACAGCTCGGTGTTTCCTGACGGCTCACGCTTTAATTCACATCTTGATTTATGAGGTCCGCAGAGAGAAAACGGGGGAAATAAAACAGCCGATCACTTCCTCTCAATAACTGAATGAAAGTCGTACAGAAGCACATTAACCAGATTACTCAGACAGATGCGTCGTGTTTGCGTTTTCGGCCGGCGATCTTCCTCGTGTGGTTTAGTTTAATAAGTGGAGACGCGTCGGCGGTTGAGTGGATCGCCCGCCTTCATCGGTCCGGTATCAGAGAGAGTGAGGACGCCGATAAGGTTTGTAACACTCTGACCTCTGACCTTTGACCTCTGACCTGCTCCGAGAGGACACAGTTGTCCCTGAGGAAAGTGAAGAAAAGTGCAGCAGATGTGTGAAGGACAGCTGTCCTCTGTGTCCTGGAGGTGCTGAAGGCAGGACGCTGTCCAAACACAGATAGAGAGATGGAGGAGGACAGAGAGACGGAGGAGGACAGAGAGACAGAGGAGAGACGGAGGAGGACAGAGAGACGGTGGAGGACAGAGAGACGGAGGAGGACAGATTATGGAGGGAGCAACAGAGGTGTGAAGTCTTCAGAGGAGTGAGTCTGTCTGAGGAGTCTGGGATGGAGGAGGTGGGAGGACAGCAGGAGGACAGACAGGAGGACGGATGGGAGGACGGCACCTCAGAGGGCTTTTGTTTCTCTGTTAGTTCAGAGCCCTCGTAAAGAGGCCGGGGGGGGGGGAGGGGGGAGGAGGGGGAGAAAAGCTGAGATAAAGACGAGGACAGGAAGAAAGAAAGAGGAGAACCTGAAACACTTCTGTTGATTTTGTTCCTCAGATTTTAATTGAATTTAGTTTTAAAGCACTTTGATAAGTTTTATTTCTTATTTACTGTTAGAAGAAACTGAACCAACAAACTTTCAGTAATTACAGTAATCATGATGTCGGGTTTACTGCTGGATAATCTGAGAGGAAGGAGGTTCAGAGGTTTGATGTGTCAGAGGTGAAATGAACCAATCAGAGTCGTCTCTAAATTAACAGGTGTGTTCGTGTGTGTGTGTCAGGTTGTGTGTGTGTGTGTGTGTGTGTGTGTGTGTGTGTGTGTGTGTGTGTGTGTGTGTTCATCTTTCTGCAGCTGTGACCTCAGACCTGTTGGTCTCTCAGTGCAGCTGTTACCTGGACCTACATCTTACCTGATGATGTCACTGACCGACAAACGTTGCACGAGTCTCTACTGATCAGGTGACTAACGGATCAGGTGACCAGGTGACCCGCTATTCATCACTTTTATCTTCCTCGTGTTGCTGGTTCACCCTGCAGGACAGACGTGTCTCTGAAATCTGTCTTTATTCCGAAGGCTGTGAAGGAAGCAGGAAGCCTGTTGTCATGGGGATGTCTGTCAGTCAAACTGAGAGTCAACTGCAGGTTAGTCTGTCACCATCTTTGCCTCCAACACGACATCCAATGGGGAGAGATGGTGAGTCACCATAAAGTCACAAGCAACACAGATTTCTGCAGAATAAAACAAAGGAAAGGAAATGACTCAGTTGATGTTGAGAAGAGACTCATGTCTCAGCATCTCAACTAATGTGGCTCAGAAGGAGATGAGCAGATCTGTGGATGATTCCCTGTTGTTTCCTCCAGGATGGAGTCGTTGAAGGGTTAAAGGATGCTGGAATACTTTCAAAATAAAACCCAACGACTGCAACTGATTCTATGGAGACCAAAGACTGGATAGAAAAGTGTTCGTAGCTTCCAGCCGATGCAGAAGAGCCTCAAGCTGCAATCCAAAGTGAATAAAATGTGTCCATCAGTTATCTCGGTGTTGTTAGCTAAAGTCACTCCTTCTTCTTAGTTTTCTGGAGGTCCATCTGAAAATAATCCCTCATTCATTAGAAAAGAAGATTCAAGAAGACCTGTTTTTGGGGGCGTGTCTGTTTGATTGACAGGCCTGTGGTGCAGTCAGGTTACAGCTATCGGTGGGCGGGACGTAGTATCGTCAGGTTTCCAATCAGATCGGTCAGATCCACCGCTGGCTCCTCCCCCAGCTCGTCCAAATATGGTCACTTCCTGCTCCGAACCGCTCTGAACTAACAAAGATGGTGACGGACAGAATCTGAACTGGAGGATTCATAACGTTCACAAACCAACGATGACATCACTTTGTTTAAAACTCATCTAACATGTTGCATCATGAGACCACATTTCCCACAAACCCCGTCACTTCCTGTTGTTGCGTTTAGCTAGCAGCAGTTTGTTTTGATGGTGAGAGGAGAAGGGGGCGGAGACACTTATTTTTAGAAATAAAGTCCGTTTTATTTTGAAAGAAGACTTTTTGTTGTAATAGTAAATAAATTCTGTTCACAATGTTTCTTGTGGAAACCAGTGAGGAGACTTCATGAATCATCCTCACTAAGGTTGTTCAGTCCGACCTCTAACGTGGATCTGTTACTGAATTTGAGGATGTGTTTTCTCGTCTGATTTTTTTTAAATAGCCTCAGGCTGAAGGGGTTAAATACAGTAGGACTGACATATCTTCATATCTAGCAGCCAATCACAGGCCTCCGTCCTCCCACAGGTCCCCCAGGTGGAGGTGAGCAGCTCGGTGTTAATATGGAGGAGCTTTATTTATTTATGAGCTGCAGTAAACCATCACATCTCACACCAGAAGGCCCCCGAGGAGCAGCAGGAGGTGTTCTGTGAGTTGTTATTATGAATACGGACACAAGAGGTCGCAAATAAAACAACGGGATGATTTTCCTGTTTGTTTTCTGGCAGAATAAAAAATGGCTGAAAACTGACAGGAAGGACGTCGAGTGAGAGGAAGGTTCTTCTTTTGTTTTCATGCACACATACTGATTATTGATTTGCGTGCAGAATTTCCCCCCAGCGGGACCTGCCAGGCTCGGTTCAGCTCATTTCCAGGTTTACGACCCCCCTCCCCCCTTCCCACTGCCCCTCCCACTTCCCTCCCCCACACTTAAAGCTCTAAAGCTGTTATTTACTCTGACTTAAACTGTGCCAGCGGTCGTTTCTGCCCTGCAGCCTCTTAAACGCTCTCCGTTCTGACACGTCGCCGCTGAGTGGACTTTAATCATCTTTATTCATCTTGTGTTGGACCGGGTCGGACCGTCAGCGAGGCGCCGATCCGACTCGGAACGTGTGAGGATGAAGCCTCTCTATAATAATATGATAATAATAACAAGGAATGCCGCAAGAAAATTACATTAAATTCACATAAAAACATGTAAAATATAATTACAAAAAAATAGAAATGAAATAAAATGCATGGAGGCAGAAACAGGCGTGATGGAGGAGACACAGCGAGCGTGAATCTGAACCACAGTTTTTACAAAGTCTCTTTTCGTCCCGCTCGCCGTTCTCACCTTCGCATCTCGTCATGCTGTAAAGCGGATTACAACGGCGGAGCCGAACAAAACCCACAGCGCACAATAACAGGTATGAAACGGTGCTGCAGCCGGAAGCTCAGTTTCTGATCCGCTTCATTTCCACGTCTCCGATCTCAGAGTCGGGCCTCGCCGGCGGCCGGGCCGGACGCAGGGTCTCTGGAACAAGTTGCTTTTGCAGGAGGTCGAGAAAAAACTAGAAATAAATCCAGTCGACCAAAAGAGAAAGAAAAGTCTTTGATTCGTCCACAAATCCCCTCAGCTGGGTTTGAAATGCTTTCAGTGGAGATAAGCGGTCAATAGCGTTTGTTCTCTCAGGCGAAGCCATCGACAAATTAAAGCTGCTTAGTTTAGCTCTTTTAAATCAGCACCAACTGCAGCAGATAATTGTGCTGATTTACAGCTGAAAAGTTTGTTTTTCCAGCAGAGAGGAAAGTAAGGACGCTTTCAAAGATAAAACCATGAATATTATCAATTATTTTAATACAAAATAATCAAATCTAATTTCAGAAGAACAGTGTGCAGGTCTGCTCGGTTCTTCGGTACTTTGTTCCACCGGTTCTGACTCCTCATGAGGTCCAGACGGACTGTGGTGCTGAGATCAGACACCAACCATCACCGTGGCTCTAAAACAAGTCGCTTCTTAACGAGTTGATAGACAGAAAATTAACCAACAACAATTTGTTCGTTGATTCAAGCAAAAATGCCCCAAATTCCCGTCAGCGGCTCCTCTAACGGGAACACGTGCTCCTTTCATCGTTTCAGATTTCACCGTCAACTCAACATTTTGGGGTTTTTAACTGCAGCTCTGACAGAAAAAGCAGTTTGAATATTTGAACATGTGTTTTTTACTGTGGAGTGATGACAGCTGATAATGGAAAGTAATTGTCGGTCGCAGGACGTTTGTGATGGAATAATGGTTTCTGGGCGTCGATGACTTGACACAGAAAAACTAAAACATAAAGCAAACTTTACAAAGTTCGCATCAGATGAGCAGCGGATGTTTTACGTCAGACGCCTCAGAAGGTCTTTAAGTCTTTAAAACTTTTGAAGCACTTCATATTTTTCCCAGTGAACTGTATTCCTGCTTTTCTCCGGACTGTAGCTGCTCTCTACATTATTGTTTCATGGCCCCAGTAATAATGCAGGGACACCGAGGCCCTCACCTTTGCTCCTCTTCCTTCGACTATCTGTGTTTTAATGACGACTTTTATGAAGAGTTCATTCGAGGGTGCCTTAAATGTTCGAAGTGAGATGAGGCCCTACGGAGAAGCCGGCTATCTGTCATAGCAGATCATTCTCACGAGGATCTACGATGTCGTGAAGAGGCAGCACATCATCAGACTCTTTTACGGCCCAAAAACAGTTTTCATAATGCCCCGCAGCGCCGCGCTGTCAGAGAGGAGATTTTAAACTGACACTTAAATTAGTAGCTGATTGTATGTGATCACGTTTTAGGGATTCAGTGAACTACAGCGAGTCTCATGGAACAGGAGCATCGAGCACCAGTCTGACATCAAGACAACTTTCATTCTCCATATTTTCTTGACTTAATTCTTCTTCTTGCGCTCCCTGTCTCTCGCTGCCTGAGAAGACAGATAGATGTCCTTCTGATTCTGAGTCACGGCATCATGTTCACCGGGACGGACGGAGGACAGGGAACGGTGACCTTTGAGGAAATTCCCTGAAAGCGTTTCTTTAGATAACACATCCACGAGAATGGGACAGACATGAGGTCGCTGTGACCTTCACCTTTGACCTTTGACCACCGAAACATAATCAGCTCAGCAGAGTTCAAGTGAACGTTTGTGCCAAACTAGAAGAAATTCCCTCCGATGGAACATATGGACCCAAACCCAACGGACGCTTTGTGTCCCGGACTCACCTTCGACAGACTGGAGGCGACGCTCGCCGGCATCTTCACACGTCAAGCAAACACAAACACAAGCAGCAGAAACACATTATTGTGAAACCACGATCACAAATACATCGGTGTTTATTTTCCATACGGAGCGGGATGAGTTCAGAAACTGGATCATTCAACAACACAGAAAGCAGAAGTCCTGTTTCACTTTAACTTGAAGCGGTTCAACAACAACGAAGGCTGTGAAACGTGTTGATTTGCAGACGTTCGATGTGTCCTGATAACATGTTGACCGTCATCGTGCTGAAAGAAGACTGGAACTGGGATTCCATTTGTTCACCGCTGGTTCTGTTTCAAAACTACGTTTTAATTCATTTCAAATGTCAGTAAATAGTTTCATACCTCTGCACCTCCCGTCTCCGTCTCTCTATCTTCCTCCTGCCGTCTGACTTCCAGCAGATATCGGGGAGACGGCTTTAAAAACAGTATCCGCCACAAAGACTCAAACTTAATAAGTGCTGGGATTTGATTTAATAATGAATTGATTTATTTTTAGAATCGAGGCGGTGAATTAAACATTAGAACAGCAGGAGAGAGACAGACATGTGGACGGACGTGTTCACAGATAAGGAGAGCAGGAGGAGGAAAACATGGAGGAAGGAGGAGACAGGCAGGAACAGAGGGTGGAGGAGGTGGAGGAGGAAAACATGGAGGAAGACGAGCTCTGAGTGACTTTACACTACATATATACAGTATGTGTGTGTGTGTATATATATATATAGATATATATCTATATATCTATATATATATATCTCAATATGTCTCAATATATATAAATATATGTTTATATATACACACATACATATAAATATATATCTATATACACACATATATACAGTACATATATATATATACATAAATATATATATTTATATATGTGTGTATATATACTGTAAAGGGCTGAAGGAGGCGTCACATGTAGCGCCTCCTCTCCTCCTGCTCCTCATTCTCCTCCTCCTCCGCTCCTCCTCCTCCTCTCCTCCTCCTGCTCCTCCTTCTCCTTCTCCTCCTCCTTCTCCTCCTCCTCCTCCACCTCCTCCTCTTGCTCCTCATCCTCCTCCTCCTCCTCCTCCTCACTTCTGTCCGTCCTTCATCTCTTTATGTCTTTGTCTCCTCCAGATTTCATTTCCAGTTATAAGAGTTATAAAATGTCTTCCTGCTGTTTCTACGTCTGACTCAGCTGAAGACACTCGGTGACTTCTGAACATCCCGTCTGGTATCTGGTCGCCATGGAGATGGACATTCTGCTCCTCGTCTCATTGGTCTGGTGTCTCTGTCTCCTCCTGAGGTCACCACGTCCTCCTTATCTCCGTGTTGTCGTACGTGGAGGTCTGTTTCAGGGTTATTGTGGTTTCCATGATGAAGCAGGCGTCTCTCCGTGTCTGGAGATATAAAACATACGATAGCACCTGGACAGGTTGGACGGGTTGGACACATGTCCACGTTCTGTCCTCCTTCATGGAGGTCGGTCAGGAAACACGGCTGTTTGAAGACTCAAGGCGACTTCTTCACAACCGTACTGCGTGACGCGTTCATCAAACACAACACTTCCTGTATCAAATTAAAAGCCCTCCAGAGTTTCAGGAGTCATTTTTTAACAACGCTTTTATTGTGAAACATTTACAGGAATCAGACATTAAACACTTTAATGAATAATCCAGAACAGATGTTAAAAATAGCAGAAATATATTTGACTATTGTACGTAAACGTGTCTCTAGGTTAGTTAGAAAAGCAGCTGCTGTCGTCAACCTGCTGATTTTTATGATGTCGTCTTTGTGATCTCAGTCGTGACTTGATTGACGCGTCGGTACATTCAGGTAACGGGCAGCAGGGATCCACTTATCTTCTGATTGTCTGACAACACTAACTTCAAATTATGGAAACGAGACCAACGGCCTCCTTCTGTCACCAACGAGGAGATTCAACCCTTCTCCTCTTGTTCAGTCCTGTTTCTCCTCTAAAATGTTCTGTAGCTGCTTTGAGAATAAATTATAGGAATTGTGAAATAATTATGCAGAATTGAGAAATACATGCAAATATGTCATTATCTGGAGATTTCATGAGGAATGCTCCTGATGAGGGACGGAGCTGGCTGACGAAGGGTTAATCCCGACTCTCTGGTTTAAATGTCAGCTTGGCCTCATCTTCATCACTCTGGAGGTCGCTTAATCTAATCACGCTGAAAAAACGCCAGAAAGAGACGAGGTCAGCAAACGGTTAAGAAGAGCTTTTATCTGCCACCAACATTTCTCATCTTCCCACCGCGGCGTCCCCGATTGGCCGATCGCAAATTTATCCATTGTCTCTATGTCCCGGGCCACCTGAGCCAACTAATCAATTATAATCAGGTAACCAATCAGGGCACAGGTACAGCAATTAGGGAGCGCCGGGAATCCTGGGAATATCAATTAGAGGACCTGATTTGTCTCTAATTTAGAACAGCTGCTGCTGAGCGCTCTGGGTGACAGCGAGTACCCCCTCCCTCCACACCCCACCACCACCGAGGACACGGGTGTGTGCCCCTGACACACACACACACACACACACACACACTCACACACACACACACACACACACACACACACACACACACACACACACACTCACACACACACACACACACACACACACTCACACACACACACACACACTCACACACACACACTCACACACACACACACACACACACACACACACACACTCACACACACACACACACACTCACACACACACACACACACACACACACACACTCATTCACCCCCCCCCTCTCTGAGCTCCTGAGGATAAAGTCACATTCCCGCTGACGCCGTCTCCTCTTCGCTCTCCTGTTCTCTCCATCTATTGTTCAGCCTGTTCCTCTTCCTCTTCCTCGTCCTCTTCCTCTTCCTCGTCCTCATGCAGCTGTCCTCCGCTCCGTCCTGAGCCTCCGAGCTGGCTGCAGTTTAAACCACTACAGGATATACGGCGCGTTGTTTCCTGTAAGTGCTGTTTAATATTTAAAGATGTTTGTTTGCACAGAAGATGGCAGGAGGATGTGTTCAGAGCTCGGTGTTTAAAATAGACCTGAAACAATATAGAAGTCTGGTTATTTACTTTTTTTTAATTATTTTGCAGCAGAAGGACACAAAATGCAGAAAATAACAAAATATCAGCTTTGTTCATGTTAAACAGCCTAAAAACGAACTAAAAGTTGTCTTAATACTTCCAGGAGGAAGAGTGAGGCTGCATGTTAACTATTTTAACGTAATGAGTGATTGGTTGACGTGTCCTCACGGCTGGTGGAGTTCCTCCTGTAGATGCAGTGTTTCCTCGTCTCTCCGTAGCGGTGACCGGGAGAAGACGTTGGCCTGCAGCCACTCTGATGCTCCTTGACTTTATTATCTCTAATGCTTTTGGCCGCTGCCGGACTCGCTGTCAACGAGTCCCTGATGAATCCCTACTGCTAGCTGTTAGCCGCTAACTAGCGCCCGTATCTGACTTATAGAAGTGGGACTCTGAGGACTCGTTTGTGGACGTTCGCCAGCTCCTTTGGCGCCGTAACAAAGATAATCAGCTCGTCTAGATAACCTCCATCAGTTCACTTCAGACTGCAGCGATGCTCTGGAGCCGCTCCCAACAAGCTCAGCCAAACCAATGAGTATGCAGACGTGTGTGTGTGTGTGTGTGTGTGTGTGTGTGTGTGTGTGTGTGTGTGTGTGTGTGTGTACTTTTGAGTCCCAGAGGTCTCAACACCTTTCTGACTTCCAGTTCTGCAGAACGAGACGTTTAACCAGAAAGGAAACAGTTGTTTTTACTGCATTATGTTGCTTTAACAGCTGAAGGATGAAATATTTCCTCATTTCTTCATATTGAAGGTGAAACCAGGTAGAAACGTGGAGTTGGTGTCTTTTCTTCCTCTCAGTTTTATTTCAGAAGAAAATAACAGTTTGAGGCCCAAAGAAAGATTAAAGTCTAAAACATGACCACTGGTTGTTGTACAAGAAACCATACAAGTTTAAAAACTCCCAGCCATCCAATCACAGTGAAGGAGGGGCGGGGCTAACGCCACAAGGCTGTTCCCCCGTGCTGATGTCCTCCTGCTGATTGGAGTCTTTCCTTGAAAGGAGTTTGTCCTCCTTGAACCGGGCTCCGTCCATCTTCAGCTCCAGAACCAGACGATGGTCCAGATGTTTCCTCGTAACACTGAACCTGATGAACCCACGGAGAGCGGCGGGTCGGTCGGTCCTCTCTCCCGACGAGTTTCAATGTCCATCGGAGAGACAACTCCTTTTTCTCTCTTATTAGGTTCTTTCAACACACAAATGAACCGTTACTTCAGCGGATATTTGGTACCATAGCAACCAAAACCTCGTGTTTGGTGGACACGAGCCGCGAGTCTTTTCTCTTCCACTGGCCATCTCAGGACCGCTCAGATTTATCTAGAGACCTTCTGGAGGGGCCCAACCCCCACGTTGGGACTCACTGGACTGAACAAGCAGCTGCAGTTTCATTTTCAATCTAAAATAATGAAGTCAGATATTAATTTATCTCTCAGCATCACACACAGTAGATCTGGCTGCTGTTGTACTGGATCTGTGTACTTCCTCTGTGTGTGTGTGTGAGAGAGTGTGTGTGTGAGAGAGTGTGTGTGTGTGTGTGTGTGTGTGTGTGAGTGTGAGAGTGTGTGTGTGTGTGTGTGTGAGAGTGTGTGTGTGAGAGTGTGTGTGTGTGTGTGTGTGTGTGTGTGTGCACAGTGTCCCTCTTGCATTCATACATGCTGCTCTGAGAGTTCCCAGCACATCTATTTGTCACCTATTAACGTGCAGCCTGCAGCCTCTGATAGGTTATCTGCAGCTCCTTCCTGCTGCCTGATATCTGCACACAGATGCTATTAACTGTGATTCAGCTGACGCTCGTACGCACGCACAAACGCAGAGACACAAACACTCAATGATAAGTCACTCAGAGCCTCAGCTAGCCACTTAGAAACACACACACACACACACACACACACACACACACACACACACACACACACACACACACACACACACACACTCTCTCAGAGAGCCTCATTTGGCCTTCCTGCTCACCGCTGATAATCAGAGTGCAGATAATTCTGCTGCAGCCTTTATTAGCTCCACGTTGACAAGCTGCAGCTGAACAACAAACAGGATGACCTTTATATTCACAAACACGTCTCATTTAGCAGCTGCATTTATTCTCCGTGCTCTGTGTTGCACTCCTGTGTGTGTGTGTGTGTGTGTGTGTGTGTGTGGGAGGGGGGGGGGCAGCACTTTTTATCCTGCAGTTGTGGGAAGCAAGGCACTGACACTGTCAGGGTCAGAGGTTCGGTTCCCAGTGGAGCGATGGGTTTCTGATATTCTTCATCAGTCCTGTTCTTCTACATTCATTTACATTTTTTACATTACTGCAAGAAAACTGATGTTTTTTGGGTCTGAAAAATGAGGTGGGCGGGACGTAGTATCGTCAGGTTTCCAATCAGATCGGTCAGATCCACCGCTGGCTCCTCCCCCAGCTCGTCCAAATATGGTCACTTCCTGCTCCGAACCGCTCCGAACTAACAAAGATGGTGACGGACAGAATCTGAACTGGAGGATTCATAACGTTCACAAACCAACGATGACATCACTGATGGATGATGACCTCACTGATGGTTGATGACATCACTGATGGATGATACTTTATATAAACACATACATCATTACCGTGAACCCCATCACTTCCTGTTTTGCGATAGTTAGCCAGCAGGGGGTTTGTTTTGCTGATGAGAAGTTGAAGTTGTTATTTTTGTTGATGAAGTGAGTTTTATTTTGAAAGTCTTACTTTGTGCTGTTAAAACTTCAGCAGAGCTTCAATTAAGAAACTTTTATCGCAGAAGATTCACGGAAAATTTGCAAAACTGCAAGAGAGACTGAATAAAGGGATAAAAAGTAAGTTTTATGTACATACACACAGTTATATCATATATTTTTGAGCACATTTCCTCTCCAACCCTGAAAAAAGCAGTAAATAAAATCATGTAGTTCTTCCGGAGGTGACCGAGTGGAGCGAGGTGGTCGTCCTCTGCTGTCGTGTTTCCAGTCAGAGGTCCCAGGATGCATTTCTGTCTCTTCACGGGTCAAAGGAGAGGAGGGCACCGGATGGCAGCCGCTCCTCTGCAACTCCCAGAGATCAGGCTGTCATCGTTTAAAGATCTAACACACACACACACACATGCACACAGACAGACAGACACACACGCACGCACACACACACGCACAGCGACATACATGCCACATGAGTTGATTATTTGTGAAGGTGACTCTGAGGAAGCTCGCGCTGCTGCAGACGAGATAATCAGGTCCCATTCTGTCTTTACTTTATTAATCTAGACTGAACTGTTGTCAATTATCGCAGCACCTCGTGAACCCGGCCGCCGCACAATGGCTGCTTAACGAGAGCGCAGGTGATTGGAGAGGCATGTCGGCAATAACAAGCGGGAGGGCGTTCGGCGCTGATTAGGCTGAACCTCCAACCGCATCGATAATCAGAGAGACGACGAGCAACAACATAACGCAGCTCAGAAGAAGAAGAAAACACGGGAGAGAAAAGTTTCCTCACTGAGGTGTAATTAAGGATAAAAGAGGAGGAGGGCAAACAGAGCAGCGCTGGTGTGAAGGAATGCAGGAGATTCATCATCCATTCAAATACATCACTAATACGTACATTAGATGTCAGCTGTACATACTATGATGTCGTCAGTGTGTTTGTTCTGAGTCCATCACAGTTCAGAGTTCCTGAACGTCTTCAAACTTTTCTCACCACTTGAACAACCGTTTTCTCCTCATGTTTCATTGCCCGCTGCATCTTTTAATCGCAGCGCTTCAGGGTGGAATCGATGGCGTCGTCTCCTCCGACAACAGCTCACAGTTCACTCCCAAGTCCTCCAGTCCTCCCTGCGCCTCCTCTCGCCTCCTTCGGGCCTTCGCTGCTGCGCTCAGGAATGCGACGCCTCGGGTCAGCCAGATCACATCTGTTGCTTCTTCAGAGGTGCAACTGCAGACACGTCTTTGTAGTCGGAGGTATCCGGCTGCCTTCAGACGCCCTGAACATCAACGACACATAGAAAAATCTAATTTAAAGAATATATGATATTTTAAAGCTTATTAAAAAAAAGTCAAAGTAAACCTGTAAATCCCTCCTACGTTACATCAGTAATTCTTAAACCTTTCTACTTTTTAAACGTCTATTTGTTTCCTGGTTTGATCCTCAAAGTGAAGCCTCAGCTGTGTTTTGTTATAAAGGTGTGTCGGTGTGCAGCAGCCTGATTTTCAATGATGATTCCTGGTTGGTGGTGGGCGGAGTCAGCTCTTTAGTGGGGTCACCTGCAGCGAATCTTCTCACACCTCAGAGTGTCTGAGCATGTTTCTCTGTTTTCCTGCAGCAGCCTCACTGAGCAGCAACCATCAGTGATGTCATCAACTATCAGTGATGTCATCAACCATCAGTGATGTCATCATCCATCAGTGATGTCATCATTGGTTTGTGAACGTTATGAATCCTCCAGTTCAGATTCTGTCCGTCACCATCTTTGCTAGTTCGGAGCGGTTTGGAGCAGGAAGTGACCATATTTGGACGAGCTGGGGGAGGAGCCAGCGGCGGATCTGACCGATCTGATCGGAAACCCCACGATACTACGTCCCGCCCACCGATAGCTGTAACCTGACTGCACCACAGGCCTGTCAATCAAACAGACACGCCCCCAAAAACAGGTCTTCTTGAATCTTCTTTTCTAATGAATGAGGGATTATTTTCAGATGGACCTCCAGAAAACTAATAAGAAGGAGTGACTTTAGCTAACAACACCGAGATAACTGATGGACACATTTGATTCACTTTGGATTTGATGAGAGAAGTTGAATGGGAGTCTATGGAGCCGGAGGCTTTTTGGAGCCGACCTCTAGTGGCACTCGCTGGTATTGCAGCTGAAGACACTTCTGGATCAGAACCATTTCTCCTCCTCCTCCTCTTCTCCCTCCTCCTCCTTCCCCCCACCCCTCCTCCTCCTCCTCTTTCTCCTCCTCCTCCTCCTTCTTCCCCCCACCCCCTCCGCCTCCTCCTCCTCTGGCCTTCAGGACCAAACCACACATTCCTTCTTTCATCTGATCTCACTTCTGTGTTTTACTTCAACATTTCCATCCATTTCCATTTTTGAGAAAATCGGCTGCAAAATCAAACATATTTTATTGCAACAATCGCAATAAATCTGTGTTACATCCTGGAAGGACAGTTTTCTCAGGAATCTGTCACTTCCTGGTTCCTCCACGTGAGTGCGGAGGCGACGTCTCGTCTGTCGGACCCTCTGTTCAGGTTCTGTGGTTCTGCAGGTGGATCCGTCCTGTGATGTATTTCTGAGGAGCTCCTGGGGAGTCTGCTCCCTGCTCTCTGTCTCACAGGTACACGATCAGCCCGCCGGCGGTGCTGCCGGATCACAGAGAACTTCAAAGGAACGACTGAAAGAGAGCTGCTGCCTCTGACCTGCGATGTGACCCGCAGAGGAGGCGGCGCGAGCCTCAAACGAGTCCTCCTTCTGGTCCCGGTGATCCGATCGCACCTGAATCATCCGACTGGACTCGGACTTCTCTTCCCGTGTTGCAGCAGCAGGCTGCAGATGGAACTCAGCCTCCTCCTCTCCTGCATCCCTCCTTTAATTACACCTCCAGCAGAGCGTCACGTGTCGTCCACTGTGAGACGCTCAGAGAAATGACCCGAGAGCGTGAGGAAGACGGCTGATTTCATTACGCAGTAATCCCACAGATCACATTTCTGACTGCAGTTTGAGGCAGATAAACACTCGTCTGTGCCAGATTAGCGTCTGAGTGTAACCTTGCCAGCACGGCTGCCGATGGGAGCTGCGACTCCTCTCTCCTGTAAACAAGAGGACTTAAAAGGGATTGTAGTTATCCAGATTAGCTGCCGTCTCTCCCTCCTTCTCTCTCTAATTCACATTCAGCAACCGGTGCAGTGTTGCACACTTTCTTACTTCACTTTGGCTTCATTTACTTTGGAGTTAAAGTGAAACTCCACCAAAGTATCTCAATTAAAAGATGCGGTTTTAAACATCTGACTGTCTCAGAAGACGTGAAGTCAGTGGACCCGGAAGAGACGTCCAACCGGCTGGGCGTCCTTCTGTCAAACCTTCATTATTCTTAGTTTTGCTGTTGAGGTGTCGGTTGATCATCAACGTCCAGTCATATTAATGCAACACGAGTTCTACTGAGACGCTCTGAGGCTTTGTTAACTTGAGTTAGTCTGTTTTTTAGTGAAGTCAGCTGGTTGTCAGACCGTCAACACCGAGACTTTGTTCTCCAGCTGTCATTCATCAGTATTTACTCAGCAGCTCTCATTAGATCCGTTCTCAGCTCTTCAAAGCGCACATTTAACAAAATCCAGTTTTTTAGGCTTTAAAACATCGATCGGTTAATGAAGACTCCGATGATTGATGGTTCCTGACTCAGCTGGAGCTTTTAAATCGAGTTTATTACTGCAATCAAGATCATTTTCATCATTATTCAGAGGAAGAAATGAGTGTGTGCTTCTCCTCAGCGATGGTTTCAGTGCTGTGATGCCGAGGACGATCTTCTCTTCTCGGTTTTAAACAGATCAAGTGTTTGGCTGCAAACCTTCATGTTAAAGTATGAAAATGAATCTGAATAAAGATTTTTGTTGTTGTTGCCTTTTAACAACTTCAAAATTCATGCTCTCAACGCTGCGACGCGTCGAGCGACAGCCGCGTGTTTCTGCAGAGAAATAAAAAGTAAGAAGATGCTTGTGATGAACCGTGAGAGTGAGACGTGGCGGCGGAGCTCATGCAGAGTGACCCGGACTTAAAGCACTGGAGCTGCTGAGCAGGGATTGGGGGGAAGTGTAAGAGGATTGGATGTAAGTGACCTCCAGATCGTTGCCTTTGGTCTGTGACTACACGCAGAGCTGCAACCACAACACGGCTTACAGTCGGTAATGAGAGGCGATGGAAGCTGGCCGGACTGGGAGGTAGAGGAGCGAAGAGTCGTCTGCAGGCTGAACATCAACATGAAGGTTTGGAGCAACTTTAACTCCCTGAGACGAGCCTCTAATGCTTCTCTGTGAAATTGCTCCTGAGTGGATGTCTGAGTTCAGCCAGCGGGCAGCAGCACGTTCAGTCGACCAATCAGCACTCAGCAAACAGGTGTTCATCCAAGGAACTATTTCTCTTTTGTTTTTGTTCTCAATGAACAAAAATTAAAGTTCAATTTAACTTTATCGTTTAATATTTTCTCAACGTTTACTCGACTCATTTCTGTTTTTGATTCAAGCCTTGTGTGTGTGTGTGTGTGTGTGTGTGTGTGTGTGTGTGTGCCAATCACTCCTCACTTCACAATTACAAAGAGCAGAAGGTTGCAGGTAATCAGCATTGATCAGTGCACACACACCTGCAGGGTCCAGCAGCGTAGATCCACCCAGCCTGCAGGGAGGACGAAGGTGTGTGACAGCGGGATCAGATACGAACACTGAAGTTACAGAGAATTTTGAGAAAATCAAACATTAAATCAAACATTAAATCAAACATTAAATCAAACATTAAATCAAACATTTTGGATCAAAACAACCACAAAAAAACTCTGAAAAAACTAAGTAGTGATGGAGTAAAGAAAAAAATCTTCTCAGAGTGACGTTAACAGAAGAGTCTTTATATTCTGTTCTGCTTCTACTGTTTCCTGACCTGAGAAAGCCGCCCCCCCCCCCCCCCCCCCCCACACACACACACACACCCTCGTGGGAGTTTCACCTAATTAACTTTAAACGTTTCTTGCTGCAAGACAACAAACAGAGAACTAGAAGTGGCTTAGTTCGAGAACCTCTGCTTTGTTTGGCCGTCGGCCTTCAGGAAGCAGATTCACTCAATCTCAGACATTACAAATGTAAAATCTGCTGAGCTGGCTTCTCCTTCACATTCGGTCATTCCTACCAAACATCCGTCCTTCCCTCCCTCTTGGAGAATGTGTAACAGATCTCAGATAGCGCCCACCACGCCCCGCCAGGAATCCCACCTCATTAACTTCAGCACTTAATGACAGACCACCATTTAAAATCCCTCACGGCGTCCGCGTCGCCGTTATTTTCCCGGAGAAGCGTCCGTCTCTCCGCCGAGCTGATCGATGCGCCCCGAAGTCACAGCAGACGGCTTCTGTTCTCACATTCCTTCGGCCGATGCGGCCCGGAGGGGCTGATGTCAGATAGGACCCCCCTCAGAGGATCGACGGCGTGCCTTTGCATGTTCCTCTGTAATTCATGGAATACCTTCAGCGACCTGGTGTGTGTTGCCATGGAAACGGAGAGCACACTAACAAAAAGTTTTATATTTTGAGAGTTAATTGCTCCACAATATGAAGACATGTTGATTACATGTTTTATTTGGTTGGTAACTTGTTGTAAAATCAGAATATTTTAAGTTTCAACATCATTATTGGAACAACTGTGATGCGGTTAACGCTCACCTTCTTTCATATTACCTCATTTATACATTCATGCACAAACACAGGAGAACATGTTGGCTCAGCGTTACGTAGGAGAGGAGAAAGTAGACAAACACAACACACGTAGCGATGAGCTCCTCGATGGTCCCTATACGGGCTGTGATTAGCTTCGGGATCTGGGAGCATATTGCATCTACAAATTGTTATTGATCATGCAACAGGTGCTGGAAAAAAAAAGAGAAGTGTGTGTGTGTGTGTGTGTGTGTGTGTGTGTGTGTGTGTGTGTGTGTGTGTCTGTAGAGTGTGTGTGTTTTATAGGAGGGGAGAGAGGGGGGGCATTAACCGGTGACATTTACAGCTATTGTCTCATCCATAAAAGCCGTTTGATCTCCGGGTCTTTCATTTGCTAATTAGACGTCGAGCCCCCGTTTGTGTGACGAGACCACTGTGGAGATACTTATCTGTTTTACAAGATGATTCCCCGACAGGCAGCGGGCCCGCCGGTGGGCCCTCTGGCGGGCCCTCCGGCGGGCCCTCCGGCAGGGCCTCAGCACACTGCAGCATTTCTTACAGGTCCCATCAGGTCTACAAAGACTTCACCGATATCATGTGACGTGTAAACAGATAAAAACAAAAAAGCCACTTTCAGGATTCTCTGTTTATTCAGAAGTCTTTGTGCCGTCGGCGTCAGCGTGAGAACAAGAATACAGCTGCTGACAAGCGAGGACAGGTTGGGGGGGGGGGGGGGGGGGGGGTAATAATCACTTGAGTTTCCAGTCGTTGCCGGCTGCATTGAATACATCAAATCTCTACGCAGCTTCGTCTTTGTTAGCGTGCCCTGCTCACGCTCGGTTGTGACGGCAGCGTTCGGGCCCGTCCACGACCTCTGGAACTCCGTCACAAGCCGTTTAAATCAGCCGGTTTAACGACTCGGCTCTCGGTAATGACGGCGCGTCTTAAAGAGGGAAATAGCCCGATATTTGTCCCTGCAGTCGTTCCAGAGTGCAGCGGTGAGTCGTGAAGGGGCGGCGCTGAGATACCTGCAGGCTCACTTCAGTCAGAACATCGGAGTTATCTCCCACCACAGGCTGGAAACTCATCTCCTCCAGAAGTGCTCACGTCCCCTCGTCCCCCGCTGAATCATATCCCTTCTCCCGTATCTCCCTGCTCCGCCGCCTATAATATGCTCTTATCTTGAACTTAACAAAACCCTTTCTGCCTCTCCGCTCTGCTTTCGTTTCTCTTATTTCACTTTAAAGCGCTGCTCTCTTACATGCTAATTTTCTCGGGACACTCGGGCCGTCGTCGCAGACAAAACTGGGGAAGCTGACGTTTTATCGTTCTTCGTGATGTGCTTTCAGTCGTGATTTTTATTCCTGTGATTCTGCTTCAGTCACAACACT
>NW_027185235.1:0-22500 GCF_022577435.1 Embiotoca jacksoni | reverse complement strand
GCCGCGGCGACTTTACCTCCGCCTCCGAGAAACGATGTGATTTTTACCTTTTTACTCTAAAACAGCTTTTTATTTTTACGCTTCCCATTTTCGTCCCGTTACTCTGGAGGATTCTTGTGGTTTCATTTTCATTTAAAAAAAATAAAAACATTTTTTTTAAATTGTGACTAACTTTGGAGACAGCCAGTCCGCCGCCAGGAGGAGGAGGAGGAGGAGGAGAAAGAGGAGATCTGACACCGATCTCTGCCTATATTTGTCCGCCTGCGTGTGAAAAGGAGCCGCGCGGAGCAGCAGGCTGCTCTTCACCGGAGGAAGAGGAGGAGGATTTATGAGGAAGGGATTTACGGTCAGTCTTCTGTGTTGTGTGTCTCCGCCGTGTGTCGCTCGGTGTTCCGGATGTGTGGCGGTGCTGCAGCCCGCTGCTGGCCGGCGGAGAGGCACCGAGGAGCGGCGGCGCTGCACCGAGCCGACCCGCTGCTCTCTCTCTCTCTCTGGGTGCGTTCGGTAACACATCCGGGTCGCTCCGGTTTGGAGGCGCCGTGATTTGTAGCAGCAGCAGGATATTTTTAGGCAGCCGCCGTGTTATTAGCGGGGAGAGTTATCCAAGCTTTCACACGCCCTGCTCCCTCCTCTCCTCCTCTCCTCCTCTCCTTGTTTCCTTTCCTTCCCGCCCGGTGCTTGGACGGACAGCTGAAGGCTCATTCCTGTGGCTCCAACGCCGAACAGGTGCATTTAAAGGCCGGCCAGGAGTCCGGAGGGTGGGGTGGGGGGTCTTTATGTACTTCAGTCTGGTTATTTCTGGCTCCCTGACCGGGAAGGCTCGGTGTCCCCGCGGACCTCAGACCCCCCCTCCCCCCGGGTCCCCGTGACGTGCCCCGGTAGTGAGTTAGTGCCCTTATTCTTCCCTCCTGCGCTAGTGCTGTTGCGTGCATGTTGTTGGAAGTTGCCCCGGAGGGACAGAGACAGAGGGACAGAGAGGGACAGACACCCTGCCGCTGCTGTCTCCGCGCCGGTGGAGGTGACGGAGGTGCGCACCGGAGGCTGCGTGCGCCGCCTTGTCGTGATTCCTCTCACGTCCGCTTTGTCATGGAGACGTTTGACAGGCTGCCGCGGTGCGGGGACGTCTCCTCGGACCAGGGGACAGGAGGGGGATGGGAGGGAGACAGGAGACAGGAGGGGAACGGGAGGGGGATGGGAGAGGGACAGGAGACAGGAGGGGGACAGGGGACGGGAGGGGGACAGGAGACGGGAGGGAGACAGGAGGGGGATGGGAGAGGGACAGGAGACAGGAGGGGGACAGGAGACGGGAGGGGGACGGGAGAGGGACAGGAGGGGGATGGGAGGGGTACAGGAGACGGGAGGGGAACGGGAGGGAGACAGGAGGTGGATGGAAGAGAGACAGGAGAGGGACAGGAGACAGGAGGGGGTCTGAGGGAGGATAATACCAGTTGAGTTTATGGATGTGGAGTCAATGAATGGATTGATTAGAGACAGGAAGTGATTGTGAGGAGACAGGAAGTGATTGTGAGGAGACAGGAAGTGATTGTGAGGAGAAAACTGGTTTCTGGCTGCAGACTGAAACTATCATCACGTGATTTGAGAATCTTTTTGTTTGAATGTTTTATAGACGTTAATGGACGGAGACATGAATGAGTGATGAGGTTTTAACCACAAGTCCAAACGTGTACGCTCAGGGGTCCTCAGGAGGAGCAGTGGTGAGGAGGGAGATAGAGGAGGTGGAGGAGGTGGAGGGATGTAGAGGAGGAGACACGGCGGCCTGGCTGCACTACAGAGTGTGTGTTGGACGCTGACCTCTGACCTCTGACCTTCTGGCTGCGGTCCTGAGTTTGATATGAAGTTTAAATTCCTCCTGATTTAAATCTCTTTTAAATTATTATTATTAAAAGTCTGTTTTGTGTTTTAATGTCATTACAACTATTTGATGGCCCCAAAGGCCTCGAAATACATTACAGGTCTCAGTAGTGGTGTGTGTCTGTGTGTGTGTGTCTGTGTGTGTGTGTCTGTGTGTGTGTGTGTGTGTCTGTGTGTGTGTGTGTGTGTGTGTGTGTGTGTGTGTGTGTGTCTGTGTGTGTGGGTGTGTGTGTGTGTGTGTGTGTGTGTGTGTCTGTGTGTGTGTGTGTGTCTGTGTGTGTGTGTGTGTGTGTGTGTGTCTGTCTGTGTGTGTGTGTGTGGGTGTGTGTGTGTGTGTGTGTGTGTGTCTGTGTGTGTGTGTGTGTGTGTGTCTGTGTGTGTGTCTGTGTGTGTGGGTGTGTGTCTGTGTGTGTGTGTGTGTGTGTCTGTGTGTGTGTCTGTGTGTCTGTGTGTGTGTCTGTGTGTGTGTGTGTGTGTGTGTGTGTGTGTGTGTGTGTGTGTGTGTGTGTCTGTGTGTGTGTGTGTGTGTGTGTGTGTCTGTGTGTGTGTGTGAGTGTGTGTGTGTGTGTCTGTGTGTGTGTGTGTGCTCCTGGTTTGACTCTCATGTCCAGTTTCTGTTCTTAGTTTGAGTTAAATTATTGTTTTATAAACAGTATTTCTGCAGCTTCTGACCATTTTTCTTAATTATTTGTTTTCTTGTTTGTTTGTAAAATGATAATAAGTTGACGTTGAAGGTTTAGAACCCAACGAGGTTCCGTTTTCTATCTCGAGTAGAAACACTTGATGCAGGAGGATTTTTACCAGCTCTGTTTTCACATGAGATATTCAGTGTGTTCTCAGTTTGAGATACATGTTAAATATAATAATACATGTTAAATATAACAATAAATGTTAAATATAATAATACATGTTAAATATAATATTAAATGTTAAATATAATAATACATGTTAAATATAATAATGTTAAATATAATAATACATGTTAAATATAATAATACATGTTAAATATAATAATACATGTTGAATATAATATTAAATGTTAAATATAATATTAAATGTTAAATATAATAATACATGTTAAATATAATAATACATGTTAAATATAATATTAAATGTTAAATATAATAATAAATGTTAAATATAATAATACATGTTAAATATAATAATACATGTTAAATATAATAATAAATGTTAAATATAATAATAAATGTTAAATATAATAATACATGTTAAATATAATAATAAATGTTAAATATAATAATACATGTTAAATATAATAATACATGTTAAATATAATAATAAATGTTAAATATAATAATACATGTTAAATATGATAATACATGTTAAATATAATAATACATGTTAAAGTGAGAATAACGAAGGAAACTCACTTCAAATGATGATTCATGTTTTCACTGAATGTTATGAACTCACTCCATCATCTGTCTGACGAGGCCTCTGCAGTTAAAAGAGGCTCCACTTGTGTTCCTCCTCATGTTCTCCAACAGAGGGGATCTGTGTGTGTGTGTGTGTGTGTGTGTGTGTGTGTGTGTGTGTGTGTGTGTGTGTGTGTGTGTGTGTGTGTGTGTGTGTGTGAGAGGGTTAAATAAACTACACAAGGTTTGTGTACTTCCCTGAGCTCCTGTGTGTGTTTTCACATTTCAAACAGCCGCCTCTGAAAGGAGCCTCAGTGCTCAGAGAGCTTTAAACGAGCCGGAGCTGCTGAGAGGTCGTGAACTCGCTCCACTTCCTCATGTTCTTCCTCATGTTCTTCCTCATGTTCTTCCTCTTGTTCTTCCTCATGTTCTTCCTCATGTTCTTCCTCTTGTTCTTCCTCTTGTTCTTCCTCATGTTCTTCCTCTTGTTCTTCCTCATGTTCTTCCTCATGTTCTTCCTCTTGTTCTTCCTCTTGTTCTTCCTCATGTTCTTCCTCTTGTTCTTCCTCATGTTCTTCCTCTTGTTCTTCCTCATGTTCTTCCTCATGTTCTTCCTCTTGTTCTTCCTCTTGTTCTTCCTCATGTTCTTCCTCTTGTTCTTCCTCATGTTCTTCCTCTTGTTCTTCCTCATGTTCTTCCTCTTGTTCTTCCTCATGTTCTTCCTCTTGTTCTTCCTCATGTTCTTCCTCATGTTCTTCCTCATGTTCTTCCTCATGTTCTTCCTCTTGTTCTTCCTCATGTTCTTCCTCTTGTTCTTCCTCTTGTTCTTCCTCTTGTTCTTCCTCTTGTTCTTCCTCATGTTCTTCCTCTTGTTCTTCCTCATGTTCTTCCTCATGTTCTTCCTCTTGTTCTTCCTCTTGTTATTCCTCATGTTCTTCCTCTTGTTCTTCCTCTTGTTCTTCCTCATGTTCTTCCTCATGTTCTTCCTCATGTTCTTCCTCATGTTCTTCCTCTTGTTCTTCCTCCTGTTCTTCCTCGTGTTCTTCCTCGTGTTCTTCCTCATGTTCTTCCTCATGTTCTTCCTCATGTTCTTCCTCATGTTCTTCCTCATGTTCTTGCTCATGTTCTTCCTCATGTTCTTCCTCTTGTTCTTCCTCCTGTTCTTCCTCATGTTCTTCCTCATGTTCTTCCTCATGTTCTTCCTCATGTTCTTCCTCTTGTTCTTCCTCCTGTTCTTCCTCGTGTTCTTCCTCGTGTTCTTCCTCATGTTCTTCCTCATGTTCTTCCTCATGTTCTTCCTCTTGTTCTTCCTCATGTTCTTCCTCCTGTTCTTCCTCATGTTCTTCCTCATGTTCTTCCTCATGTTCTTCCTTTTAAATCTGACAATAGTTTTGGTTTTCCTCCTCCACCTCCTCCTCCTCTACCACCTCCTCCTCCACCTCCTCGTCCGTCTGCGTCTCCAGAAATCTATATGATCCAGATCAGGATTGAGTTCTGGTGTTATGAAAAGCCGTGTGAATCCTCCGAATGATAAAGTCTAATCTTTTCAAACTTCAGGAGGCTTCTTCTCTCCGCTGACACATCACGATACCTTTATTTATTTATTTTTACTATTTCAGAAAAATAAGCCTCCGTCATCACTCTGAGATGAGATTCAGATCCTTCAAGCGTCTCCTCCCTCTCTGAGCTCTTGTGGGCTAAAACAGGGGATGAGGCATCTCCTCGGTCCTCCGCCTGCGGTTGGCTGCGATCCTGTCGCTGAGTCACGCTGCAACCGAAGCTCGCACGTCACATTCGTCAGAAGTCCGAAATAAAGCGGTCAGAGGATGTTTAAAGAGGCTGAGAGGTGCTGGACGGAGCTATTCTCAGCTTCTAAAAATGGAGAAAAAACGACTGGGCTTTGGTTGGTGACGTTTGGGTCGGACTGGATGCTCGTTTTGGAACGGAGTTGCTGAAGTTGCTCTTTTTGCTGTTGTCATGGTTTCAATATGGTTTAAAATAGAGGCCAATGATACAGAAGGCATGTTCGCAGAGTCGATCCCGATGAGTCAGTGGCCGCGGAGGAAGAAGCTCAGGAGCTGCCCAACGTTTAAGGCCACTTCCTTCTTCCGGAAAGCCGCCACCTTGAAGCGTTCGAGGCTCCTCCCGTCTGAGTACCGCCAGCGTTCGAGGCTCCTCCCGTCAGTGAGGGAATAAAACGTTCACAAGTAGCAAAATCTGGGTGATATTAATTTATATTTTGAAGTGCTTGAAGATCCGAAGTGTCGGTCCTGTATGACAGACGGTAGAAACACCAGTCAAACTCAACACTTCCTGTTTCAAGTTAAAAGCCCTTCAGTATTTTGAGTTTCTAGAAAATCATTCAGGCTTTTATTGTGAAACATTTGCAGGAAGGTGTCAGACGAGTTGGAGACATCTGACGGGTTTTATTCTGGACTTTATTAAATTAAAGAGACGGAAATAAACATTAGAGACTAAAGTGGTGCTTTTACAAGCAGAACTCCACCTCGGTGAGAGGACGCGTGTTTTCTCCTCCGCTGTGAGCTCAGCTGTGCCAACGCCTGCTGACACGTGGGGGAGGTGTGTGTGTGTGTGTGTGTGTGTGTGTGTGTGTGTGTGTGTGTGTGTGTGTGTGTGTGTGTGTGTGTGTGTGTTTACAGTGAGTCAGTGTGCCACCCAGCAACAGGAATGATCCTCCCCGTCTTCCTGCTCTGCTTCACGGTGAAAGTTTCTGTTCAGAGTTCAGAACCTCCAGCAGCTCAGTAAGAACCGGACCCAGATGGCTCCGACCGTCCCGGATCAGATGGTGTCGGAGGAATAAGCATTTCTCGGAGAGCGTGTTGGTGTGCTGGTTGTCGAGCGGTCGTCTGGACGTCACTGATACCGAAGTCTGCTTTAGTTGTGGAGCTCAGGATGAGCAGGAGAGGAGGGTTGACGTAAACATCTCACTGCTGGCTCCTTTCTTTAATCAGCTGTTCTGTGCATTTCATAAAGCTTTTTAAAAACTAAAAATGTTTTAACGATATCTTAAACGCGGCTCGCATGTCAGCAGAACAAGAACAGACGAGTAGCGAGAACTGTTTTAATAAGATGAACTTGAACTGATTCCTGAGCAGTTTTTAATCATAAGTGTATCAAATCCATTCAAGGGCAAATAAAATGACTGATTACAGTAAAGATGTTTAGTTTTCATGCAGTTTAGAGAGGAGAGTGTAACTCAACTAGTTTTCTGTAGCTACAGTTAACAGATGTTCCCTGAACGCCTCACAGACTGCAGACGGATATTTAACCAAACATTTGTTTGTAAAGAGTGAAATAAGATTCTCTGACGTCAGATTTATTTGTTGAAACTTTTACATTTCTACCAGTTTGGAGTCATTTCACTTTACTTCTTGAGCACATTTATACGTGAAGCAGAGTTTCTGCTGCACAACGCAGATCTTTGGACAAAACAATAGTTTGAAAATAAGATGCTGTAACGTCACATTCATTGAAGTTAGAACAGTGATTTTATCTCCGTGGAGGTTTGGTCCTGACGCTCAGATTCACTGCAGCGGAAACAAAGCAAGAGTTTTATCTTTTTAAAATTAAAACGTGTGAATGTGCATCATAGGTTTTAAATTTGTATGGAAATGACGCAGCGTCTGTCCATGGGGACGAAGCCCTTTGTTCAGGAACGTGTCTTTGCAGCAAAGCTCCGCCCACAATCCCTGTTTCATTACTGAAAGCTGTGTGTGTGTGTGTGTGTGTGTGTGTGTGAGTGTGTGTGTGTGTGTGTGTGAGTGTGTGTGAGTGTGTGTGTGTGTGTGTGTGTGTGTGTGTGTGTGTGTGTGTGTGTGTGAGTGTGTGTGTGTGTGTGTGTGTGTGTGTGTGTGTGTGTGTGTGTGTGAGTGTGTGTGTGTGTGTGTGTGTGTGAGTGTGTGTGTGTGTGTGTGTGTGTGTGTGTGTGTGTGTGTGAGTGTGTGTGAGTGTGTGTGTGTGTGTGTGTGTGTGTGTGTGTGTGTGAGTGTGTGTGAGTGTGTGTGTGTGTGTGTGTGTGTGTGTGTGTGTGTGTGTGTGTGTGTGTGTGCAGTAATTAGTTCTGGGGCATTAACTGCGTATCAGTGGACACTTTTATTCACCCTGTTGTTTTGGCTGGTTAGCCTTCTGGACACGGAGCCAAGCGCTCCTCCGAGTTGCCCGGTGGACCGTGGAGAATCTCCAGCGCCGTGCCAGAACCCCTCGGACCGGACCGGGATCGGGCCGCACGCTGTGAAACGCTCTGATTGGACCGTTAAGATGGAGCTTTATTACCTCTGTATGATGCAACGTAAAAAAAGTGTGTTGTTTAGGTTTGTTGAACTTTAGCGTGTTGAATCAAACACGGAGAGGTTGGATTTGTTCATCACCTGCCGGTCGGTGGTTCTGGGAAACGTGCAGAAAGCAGATTTCCATTCTGAAGTCTCCCGTTGTGTGTTTGTGGTGTGTTTGTGGTGTGTTTGGTGTGTTTGTTGTGTGTTTGTCGTGTGTTTGTCGTGTGCTTGTTGTGTGTTTGTTGTGTGTTTGTTGTGTGTTTGTTGTGTTTGTGGTGTGTTTGTCGTGTACTTGTTGTGTGCTTGTCGTGTGCTTGTGGTGTGTTTGTTGTGTGTTTGTTGTGTTTGTGGTGTGTTTGTGGTGTGTTTGTCGTGTGTTTGTTGTGTGTTTGTTGTGTTTGTGGTGTGTTTGTGGTGTGTTTGGTGTGCTTGTTGTGTGTTTGTCGTGTGCTTGTTGTGTGTTTGTGGTGTTGTTTGTCGTGTGTTTGTCGTGTGTTTGTCGTGTGCTTGTTGTGTGTTTGTTGTGTTTGTGGTGTGTTTGTGGTGTGTTTGGTGTGCTTGTTGTGTGTTTGTCGTGTGTTTGTCGTGTGCTTGTTGTGTGTTTGTTGTGTTTGTGGTGTGTTTGTTGTGTGTTTGTTGTGTGTTTGTGGTGTGTTTGTGGTGTTTGTTGTGTGTTTGTCGTGTGTTTGTCGTGTGCTTGTTGTGTGTTTGTTGTGTTTGTTGTGTGCTTGTCGTGTGCTTGTTGTGTGTTTGTTGTGTGCTTGTTGTGTGCTTGTTGTGTGCTTGTTGTGTGTTTGTTGTGTTTGTTGTGTGCTTGTCGTGTGCTTGTTGTGTGCTTGTTGTGTTTGTTGTGTGCTTGTTGTGTGCTTGTTGTGTGCTTGTTGTGTGTTTGTTGTGTTTGTTGTGTGCTTGTCGTGTGCTTGTTGTGTGCTTGTTGTGTGCTTGTTGTGTGTTTGTTGTGTTTGTTGTGTGCTTGTCGTGTGCTTGTTGTGTGTTTGTTGTGTGCTTGTTGTGTGTTTGTTGTGTGCTTGTCGTGTGCTTGTTGTGTGTTTGTTGTGTGCTTGTTGTGTGTTTGTTGTGTGCTTGTCGTGTGCTTGTTGTGTGCTTGTTGTGTGCTTGTTGTGTGCTTGTCGTGTGCTTGTTGTGTGCTTGTTGTGTGTTTGTTGTGTTTGTTGTGTGCTTGTCGTGTGCTTGTCGTGTCCTTGTTGTGTGTTTGTTGTGTGCTTGTCGTGTGCTTGTCGTGTGTTTGTTGTGTGCTTGTTGTGTGTTTGTTGTGTGCTTGTCGTGTGCTTGTTGTGTGTTTGTTGTGTGCTTGTTGTGTGCTTGTTGTGTGCTTGTTGTGTGCTTGTCGTGTGCTTGTTGTGTGCTTGTTGTGTGTTTGTTGTGTTTGTCGTGTGCTTGTCGTGTGCTTGTCGTGTGCTTGTTGTGTGTTTGTTGTGTGCTTGTCGTGTGCTTGTTGTGTGTTTGTTGTGTGCTTGTTGTGTGTTTGTTGTGTGCTTGTCGTGTGCTTGTTGTGTGTTTGTTGTGTGCTTGTTGTGTGCTTGTTGTGTGCTTGTTGTGTGCTTGTCGTGTGCTTGTTGTGTGCTTGTTGTGTGTTTGTTGTGTTTGTTGTGTGCTTGTCGTGTGCTTGTTGTGTGCTTGTTGTGTGTTTGTTGTGTGCTTGTCGTGTGCTTGTTGTGTGTTTGTTGTGTGCTTGTTGTGTGTTTGTTGTGTGCTTGTCGTGTGCTTGTTGTGTGCTTGTTGTGTGCTTGTTGTGTGCTTGTCGTGTGCTTGTTGTGTGTTTGTTGTGTGCTTGTTGTGTGTTTGTTGTGTGCTTGTCGTGTGCTTGTTGTGTGTTTGTTGTGTGCTTGTTGTGTGTTTGTTGTGTGCTTGTTGTGTGTTTGTTGTGTGCTTGTCGTGTGCTTGTTGTGTGTTTGTTGTGTGCTTGTTGTGTGCTTGTTGTGTGCTTGTTGTGTGCTTGTCGTGTGCTTGTTGTGTGCTTGTTGTGTGTTTGTTGTGTTTGTTGTGTGCTTGTCGTGTGCTTGTTGTGTGCTTGTTGTGTGTTTGTTGTGTGCTTGTCGTGTGCTTGTTGTGTGCTTGTTGTGTGTTTGTTGTGTGCTTGTCGTGTGCTTGTTGTGTGTTTGTGTGTGCTTGTTGTGTGTTTGTTGTGTGCTTGTTGTGTGTTTGTTGTGTGTGCTTGTCGTGTGCTTGTTGTGTGTTTGTCGTGTGCTTGTTGTGTGCTTGTTGTGTGTTTGTTGTGTGCTTGTCGTGTGCTTGTTGTGTGTTTGTTGTGTGCTTGTTGTGTGTTTGTTGTGTGCTTGTCGTGTGCTTGTTGTGTGCTTGTTGTGTGCTTGTTGTGTGCTTGTCGTGTGCTTGTTGTGTGTTTGTTGTGTGCTTGTTGTGTGTTTGTTGTGTGCTTGTCGTGTGCTTGTTGTGTGTTTGTTGTGTGCTTGTTGTGTGTTTGTTGTGTGCTTGTTGTGTGTTTGTTGTGTGCTTGTCGTGTGCTTGTTGTGTGTTTGTTGTGTGCTTGTTGTGTGCTTGTTGTGTGCTTGTTGTGTGCTTGTCGTGTGCTTGTTGTGTGCTTGTTGTGTGTTTGTTGTGTTTGTTGTGTGCTTGTCGTGTGCTTGTTGTGTGCTTGTTGTGTGTTTGTTGTGTGCTTGTCGTGTGCTTGTTGTGTGCTTGTTGTGTGTTTGTTGTGTGCTTGTCGTGTGCTTGTTGTGTGTTTGTTGTGTGCTTGTTGTGTGTTTGTTGTGTGCTTGTTGTGTGTTTGTTGTGTGCTTGTCGTGTGCTTGTTGTGTGTTTGTTGTGTGCTTGTTGTGTGCTTGTTGTGTGCTTGTTGTGTGCTTGTCTGTGTGCTTGTTGTGTGCTTGTTGTGTGTTTGTTGTTGTTTGTTGTGTGCTTGTCGTGTGCTTGTTGTGTGCTTGTTGTGTGCTTGTTGTGTGCTTGTTGTGTGCTTGTTGTGTGCTTGTTGTGTGCTTGTCGTGTGCTTGTTGTGTGCTTGTTGTGTGTTTGTTGTGTGCTTGTCGTGTGCTTGTTGTGTGTTTGTTGTGTGCTTGTTGTGTGCTTGTTGTGTGCTTGTTGTGTGCTTGTCGTGTGCTTGTTGTGTGCTTGTTGTGTGTTTGTTGTGTTTGTTGTGTGCTTGTCGTGTGCTTGTTGTGTGCTTGTTGTGTGCTTGTTGTGTGCTTGTTGTGTGCTTGTTGTGTGTTTGTTGTGTGCTTGTCGTGTGCTTGTTGTGTGTTTGTTGTGTGCTTGTTGTGTGTTTGTTGTGGTGCTTGTTGTGTGTTTGTTGTGTGCTTGTCGTGTGCTTGTTGTGTGTTTGTTGTGTGCTTGTTGTGTGCTTGTTGTGTGTGCTTGTTGTGTGCTTGTCGTGTGCTTGTTGTGTGCTTGTTGTGTGTTTGTTGTGTTTGTTGTGTGCTTGTCGTGTGCTTGTTGTGTGCTTGTTGTGTGCTTGTTGTGTGCTTGTTGTGTGCTTGTTGTGTGCTTGTCGTGTGCTTGTCGTGTGCTTGTTGTGTGCTTGTTGTGTGTTTGTTGTGTTTGTTGTGTGCTTGTCGTGTGCTTGTTGTGTGCTTGTTGTGTGCTTGTTGTGTGCTTGTTGTGTGCTTGTTGTGTGCTTGTTGTGTGCTTGTCGTGTGCTTGTTGTGTGCTTGTCGTGTGCTTGTTGTGTGCTTGTTGTGTGTTTGTTGTGTTTGTTGTGTGCTTGTCGTGTGCTTGTTGTGTGCTTGTTGTGTGCTTGTTGTGTGCTTGTTGTGTGCTTGTTGTGTGCTTGTTGTGTGCAGACCCACATGTGTGTTGCTCGGTCTTCCGTGAAGGAATCCGGCTTCACCACAGCAGCCACCGAGCGGCAGAGCATGCTGGCACGGTCGCCATGGAGACTCATGTGTGTGTGTGTGTGGTGTGTGGTGGGTGGGGGGGGGGGGGGGGGGGGGGGTCCATTCAGGTGATGATAAAAGAAGAAGTTCACAAAAAGCAGAATATTCAGTGAGGAGCGCTTGTTTTGGTGTCAGTTAAGAAGCTGGCGGGTGGAGTGGAGCTCCACCGGCGGTTTGTTCTGAATGATGAATGAGTTTTGTGTAACTGAGACGCTGCAGCTGAAGGAACGACAACTCGCTCTGAACGACAACTCGCTCTGAACGACAACTCGCTCTGAACGACAACTCGCTCTGAACGACAACTCGCTCTGAACGACAACTCGCTCTGAACGACAACTCGCTCTGAACGACAACTCGCTCTGAACGACAACTCGCTCTGAACGCTCACATTTCTCACATATTTGTCGCCTGCGGTGGAAATCCAGCGACTGGAGGCTCGATGGGTTTCAGACTGTTTATATTCAGTTCATTTCTTTATCGGAGCACGTTGACAGGACAGACGGGAGGACAGCAGATCACGTGGACACGAAATACGTCTTTCACAAACATTTGGTGGTTCCAGCTTCTCTGAGGCAGTTTGATGCTTTTACTTTGAAAATATTCTCATTTTAAACGATAACAAGTTTAAAGTTTGGACAAAAACAGCAGAACGTAGGAGATACTTCCTGTTAGCTGTTTTTACAAACCAAACTTCAGGATCTGATGATTTCATATTTAAAACTGAGCTTCTGTCTGCAGTGAGCACTTTTATTTTTATACTTAAAGTACATTTTTATGATTATTATACTTGGAATATTTTTACATTTGTGATATGTGTGTGAGTGTGAGTGTGAGTGTATTGCTGTGTGTGTGTGTGTGTGTGTGTGTGTGTGTGTGTGTATTTCTCTGTGTGTGTGTGTGTGGTGTGTGTATTTATCTGTGGTCTGTGTGTGTCTGTCGTGTGTGTTGTGTGTGTGTGTGTATTTATCTGTGTCTGTGTGTGTGTGTGTGTGTGTGTGTCGTGTGTGATGTGTGTGTGTGTCTGTGTGTGTGTGTGTGGTGTGTCGTGGTAGTTATCTGTGTCTGTGTCTCAGTGTGTGTATGTGGTGTTGTGTGCTGTGTGTGTGGCTGTGTGTGTGTGTGTGTCAGTGTGTGTGTGTGTGTAGTGTGTGTGTGTGTGTGTGTCTGTTGTGTGTGTGTGTATTGATCTGTGTCTGTGTGTGTCTGTGTGTGTCTGTGTGTGTGTGTGTGTGTGTGTGTGTGTGTGTGTGTGTCTGTGTGTGTGTGTGTATTTATCTGTGTCTGTGTGTGTCTGTGTGTGTCTGTGTGTGTGTGTGTGTGTGTGTGTGTGTGTCTGTGTGTGTGTGTGTATTTATCTGTGTCTGTGTGTGTCTGTGTGTGTCTGTGTGTGTGTGTGTGTGTGTGTGTGTGTGTGTGTGTGTGTGTGTTGACTCCACATGTTCTGCAGCTTTTAAAGACAAATACATCAGGTGGGGGAAATGAGACATGAGAGGAGCCGACATGTTAAATCTAACAGTCAAACAGCAGCCGGCCACTTCACACCATCCAGTGTGTGTGAGTGTGTGTGTGTGTGTGTGTGTGTGTGTGTGTGTGTGTGTGTGTGTGTGTGTGTGTGTGTGTGTGTGTGTGTGTGTGTGTGTGTGTGTGTGCGCGCATGCGTGCGTGCGTGAACTCTCAATAGTTGACGTTGTTCCTTGTTGTGTATTTAAACAGACTCACATTAGCAGGGTTGTATTCGTACATCAGGAGGTGGTGGTGTCTCAATACACACACACACACACACACACACACACACACACACACACACACACACACAGAGGAAGAAAAGACATTTAATGGTCTCTTCATGATGTAATTCATTGATTTCTCAGCGTGTATTTTGCTGAAGCTCTTTAACGTTGATCAGCTGTTCCACGGTGAGATGATGAAGGATGAACACACGACTGCAGCTCATCATGATTTCCTTAATTCACTGTTTAATTAAAAGGAATTGTTTGTTTAGTCCAGAAAGATATTCAGTTTAAAGAGTGACGGATTCATTATTAGAGTTTGATTGATTAATGGCTCCAGCTGGATGTTTGGTTTTAAACTCCGTCATTGTTGCTGCTCTTAATGTGCGTTAGTGATGTTGAGCAGTCTGCTCGTTTTTAATGTGATAATCAAAAGAGAGGCGGAGTCACGGTGATGATGGTTTGTTCTGTCTGATGGAATGCTTATTGCTCCTCCCCCACCTTGTCCAAATATGGTCACTTCCTCTCGTAGTCGTATTAATGTTGACAGACGGGTGACCTGACGCAGTTGTAACCTACATAATATCAGTCGTTCCCTGTTAGGAGGAGGGAGCTTTGGGCGGAGGTGGAGGAGGGGGGCGGAGCCTGCTGTTCACTTCTTGTTTCCAATCCCGAGTCGGGACAGTTTTTTGTTGCTGTTGCAGTGAAGACAAAGGTTGCATAGTTTTAAGGAGGAAGTAACGTTGGTGCACAACACAGTTCAAGTCATCATTTTTAACTTGGTCCTGCGAGTCAGATCTGAGGGAACCAACGACCCCCAGGACTCGTAGACTCCACCCCATCAGAGTCTCCACGGACGGCTTCCAGATAACCATTCTTCCAGTTATCGATAATATTGAGCGGCCTAATTGTTTCAGCGTCAACGTGAATGAGGTGTTCATCTGTCGGCTCACGTCTGTATTGATTACTTTATAATCTGTGTTTGTGGTTCTATAATCAATGGAACTGATACCTGATGGAGGTTCAGATGGAGTTCCGTCACTGGGTGAGTTCAGCAGGGAGTAAACACTGTGGGGAGGCGGGCGCGGGGGGGGGGGGGGGGGGGGGGGGGGTGGGAGGGGGGGGGGGTATGTGTCATGGCGCCTGAATGCTCGTCTCCGAGCATATTTGCAGATTTTGTGTAACAGATCAGGATGTCGAGTCACATATTCATCTACTTATTCACTCACATTATCCCTCTATTCACACACACACACACACACACACACACACACACACACACACACACACACACACACACACACACACACACACACACACACACACGCGCACACACACACACAGTATTTATTCCCGCCCCATTCATCCGTCAGTCAGTCTTTTTATGACGGGTGTTTCATTCAGAGGGACGCGAGCTGCCAACAAGCGCCGATGATTCACGTTCTGGAGACGCCGACGCTGCGGGATTATTTGTGTGAAGTGATGGAGGAGGTTGTGTGTGTGTGTGTGTGTGTGTGTGTTTTAAGTGATATGGATGGAGACGGGAGGCAGGTGAGATGGAGAGAAACGGGGTTAATAGCAGCAGGGAGGAGGAGTCACATGACCTGCAGCTAGTGGTCGCAGGTGTTTGTTTAGCTGCTCTGCGGCTGCAGTTTAGTTTTCTGGAGGTCCATCTGAAAATAATCCCTCATTCATTAGAAAAGAAGATTCAAGAAGACCTGTTTTTGGGGGCGTGTCTGTTTGATTGACAGGCCTGCGGTGCAGTCAGGTTACAGCTATCGGTGGGCGGGACGTAGTATCGTCAGGTTTCCAATCAGATCGGTCAGATCCACCGCTGGCTCCTCCCCCAGCTCGTCCAAATATGGTCACTTCCTGCTCCAAACCACTTGCATGAATATATTTGCGTCTTTATTTGTTTTTGCAAATCGCTCCTTCGAGGGAACAACGAGGTCTTTTGAGTCAAATGGAAGTGAGAACAGTCGGCGCTTCATCATCTGCTCTGTGTCGAAGTCATCCGACATCAGCTGGAGCTCCTCCTGAAGTCCTCTCAGACCAGGTGTGCGGCGCTCAGACTGTAATCGGCTCGGCTCGGCGGGAATCATCGGAATTCTGACGGAACGTCGGCGGCCCGAGATGAAGAAGTCCTGTCAGTGAGCAGCAGCTCTCATGTCCTTACTTCCTGTTTTAGTGCTGAACGCTGCTGCATCCTCGGGACAGAAACAAACACATCAGCATCTGTGTTTCTTCCTCTTAATTATAAAGTGAAGACAAAAGCGTCTGTGCTGTTTGTTCGGAGAGGGAGAAGCTCGTCTTTGAAGTCTTCCCTCTCGGCTTCGTTGTTATTCTGAGACACGAGTCGACTCGCTGGCGTGGCCAATACGCTCATTGTTTGCTCTGCGCTATCAGGAGGTACAGGACCGCACTTTAAAAGACTGTCAGCCACTTACAGGGGGGGGGGGGGGGGGCTATCTCCTCCTGCAGCAGGCAAACACTCCCCACAGACTCTGAGGCTCCGGGAGTCAAACGTGTGTGTGTGTGTGTGTGTGTGTGTGTGTGTGTGTGTGTGTGTGTGTGTGTGTGTGTGTGTGTGTGTGTGTGTGTGTGTGTGTGTGTGTGTGTGTGTGTGTGTGTGAGTGTGTGTGTGTGTGTGTGTGTGTGTGTGTGTGTGTGTGTGTGTGAGTGTGTGTGTGTGTGTGTGTGTGTGTGTGTGTGTGTGTGAGTGTGTGTGTGTGTGTGTGTGTGTGTGTGTGTGTGTGTGTGTGTGAGTGTGTGTGTGTGTGTGTGTGTGTGTGTGTGAGAGTGTGTGTGTGTGTGTGTGTGTGTGTGTGTGTGTGTGTGTGTGAGTGTGTGTGTGTGTGTGTGTGTGTGTGTGTGTGTGTGAGAGTGTGTGAGTGTGTGTGTGTGTGTGTGTGTGTGTGTGTGTGTGTGAGTGTGTGTGTGTGTGTGTGTGTGTGTGTGTGTGTGTGTGTGAGAGTGTGTGTGTGTGTGTGTGTGTGTGTGAGTGTGTGTGTGAGTGTGTGTGTGAGTGTGTGTGTGTGTGTGTGTGTGTGTGTGTGTGTGTGTGTGTGTGTCCCTCCCTGGTTTACATGTTGTTATCCGACGGCCTGCAGGACGTCTCCTGCTCCACTGACTTGTGTTGGACGACCACCTGAAGTCTCCGTCGCCTCCTCTTCGCTTGTTCCTCCTTTGACATAACGTGGACGTCATCTCGATTGTTCCCACTGAAATTACAGCAATTCAGAACACAGAAAACAAATTTAGATTTGATGACCAGGTCAAAGAAATGAGTGTGAAACGCTGGAGGGATTTAATTTGAAGGAAGTTGCAGCATTTAGACCGCAGACTGTTTCTAAAAGAGTTCGTAGCTTCAGGTCTGTAAAATGGTTCTGATCCAGAAGTGTCTTCAGCTGCAATACCAGCGAGTGCCACTAGAGGTCGGCTCCAAAAAGCCTCCGGCTCCATAGACTCCCATTCAACTTCTCTCATCAAATCCAAAGTGAATAAAATGTGTCCATCAGTTATCTCGGTGTTGTTAGCTAAAGTCACTCCTTCTTATTAGTTTTCTGGAGGTCCATCTGAAAATAATCCCTCATTCATTAGAAAAGAAGATTCAAGAAGACCTGTTTTAGGGGCGTGTCTGTTTGATTGACAGGCCTGTGGTGCAGTCAGGTTACAGCTATCGGTGGGCGGGACGTAGTATTGAATCAAAGTAGCTTTCAAAGAATATGTATGAAGTTAGGAGCATTTCTCATTTTGTAAGACTTGCAGCTTAAAAATCTCCGTCCCTTCTGAGACAAACTAGTCGTATTATTATTATTATTATTATTATTTTTGATTAGAGTCTGCGTTTATTTGTCCCCTCAGAGCTGTTAACATGCAGCTGCTGCTGTGTTCTTGAAATAAGCCGAACGCTCCCCGACTCCGATGTTCTCTCGTGTTTTCATTTGCAACAATTTCGAAGGATTTGAGGTTTGATTCCTGGTGACATTTACCTGAAGCTCCTCACAGCGTTCAGCAGCGCTCACAGGTGAACACCTCAAATCTACTGATAAATACAGCCGGCCGTCTCGGTCGGTCGACTGTGATGAATTCAGCAGACGGAGGGAATCTTTCGTCGGAGCGGCGGCGCCTTTAAAAAGCCTGCCGGCGACTTGGAGGTCACATTGCTCGGGCTGCGAGGCTATCAGCCGTGGCCCGCTATTATCATGGAGATAAAGGACGGGGCCTCGGAGAGGAGACATCTGCAGTGACCGTGGAGGAGGAGGAGGAGGAGGAGGAGGAAGAGGAGGAGGGGGGTGATACTGAGGGACTGAAAGACTGAATTATGGGATTTATGGGTAAAAAAAAGTGAGTGTATTACTGAGTGGACGAGCTGCTGACTTTAAACTGAGAGCAGATGAATGTTATTGATCACTGACCTGCTGATTGATGAATCTGCTGGATGATTGACAGGTTGTTTTTACAATCACTGCCACTAAATACTCGATGAAGTGTTTGTCCACGAGGAAGATTTTGTTGAAGTTTTAATTGGTCGTTTAGACACGAAGAAAATAAAAACCTTATTAATAACCTTCATGAACTTCAGTTAGCAGCAAGCCTTCCCCTTTAAGAATGAGGCGTGTGTGTGTGTGTGTGTGTGTGTGTGTGTGTGTGTGTGTGTGTGTGTGTGTGTGTGTGTGTGTGTGTGTGTGTGTGAGACTGCTTGTGTGTTTATAACTCTGCTGTGAGCCTGATAGGACGGACATGGAGATGACCTGCATCACCGGGAGGAGACGCCTATCACCGCAAACTCATCTCTCACACACACACACACACACACACACACACACACACACACACACACACACACACACACACACACACACACACACACACTGGTGCACAGACCAACATGTCTTATGAAGGGACCCTCTGCTGCAGCATCCAGGTCGCTGCAGGATGTGCAGACAGACTGAGGTGCAGCTGCACACAGCTGACCCACATTAGGTCTGTTTATCTCCACGGAGGAGGTGAGACCCGTCTGCAGCTAAATGCAGCGCTCCTCTGCCGGCAGGGAGGTGAATCAAACTCAGACATCCTGAGATTTCAGCTGCTGGTTTGTAGCTACGAGCTTTTTTTTCAAGGAGCCTCGTAAATCAGACTTTTTGTTTATAATAACAGATTCTGTGAAACAAGTCAAATCAGCACTTAGTTCAGAATATGGAGGCAGAAACTCTGATCAGCTGATGATTTATTTAATCAGTCTCTCCACGAAATCCCAACAATTAGTACAAATCTTTTTTTTTTTTGTAAAAAAACATTGTGAACAGAAGCTCTGCTGAAAGTATGACATCATAAAGTCACCTTTCAAAGTAAAACTGACTTTATTACCAACACCAACAAGTGTTCATTTCCAGTCATCAAGGCTCCGCCCCCTCTCCTCTCACCATCAAAACAAACTGCTGCTGGCTAACCAGCAACAACAGGAAGTGACGAGGTTTGTGGGAAATGTGGTCTCATGATGAACGAGGAACATGTTCAATGAGTTTTCTCCACTTCCAGCTGAGAGACTGAACTTAGTTTTAGTGTTGAATGTGATTTAAAGCATGTAAAGCTCTTATTCTGAAGGCAGATGTGTTCTTTGTTTCTAAAGTTCAGTCACAGACGGTTTGTTCTGGAAAGATACGCAGCTTTTACACTCTTGTTATCACGTTGAGCTCCGTGATGGTTCTCTGAGTTCAACACAGGAAGAAAAACACTTTACAGGTGGAATATTTCTGCAGGATTATTATCACAGGAAGTCATTCCTCCAAAAAAACTAACGACATTTTTGAGAAAAGCTTCCACAAAATAATCAGAAATCTTTAATTGCAACAATTGCAAAAATCACTTTGACTGATTTCTACAGGAAGTCATCTTGCTCTTCATCAGGGAGCTGGTCAAAAGAATAAATAATTATTCTCCCCTTTTTGCAAATTTTCTCTAGTTTCTGAAATTTTATCGCAACAAACTCACTTAAAACTCCACAAATTACAATCAAATTTTTGAAAAATAAGCCCCATAATCAAACATGTTTGATCAAAACAATCAGTAAATAAGTATTAAAATGAACAATCTGAAGTTGTCACGTCTTCCTGGAGCCGACGTGTTGCATCTAAAACGAGACTCCTGTAAACACATGATTCATCACGTAAAAATGAAGAGCACGAGCACACCAATAACTGTGTGTGTGTGTGTGTGTGTGTGTGTGTGTGTGTGTGTGTGTGTGTGTGTGTGTGTGTGTGTGTGTGTGTGTGTGTGTGTGTGTGTGTGTGTGTGTTCTGAGTGATAAGTGAAGGTCGGTGTGTTTGTCCGGGATAACGGAGCTCCGTTTTAAACGGTGCTGCAGTTTGACTGCAACATAACTTCCTTTAACCTCCGACTGTATTCAAGGCGGAGTCTAAAAATAGCCGCTGCCGGGTTATTTACTTCCTGTCAGAGCTGTCGGAGGGAAAGAAAGCGGAGCACGTTGGGAGGGAATTGGACGGCACCTGGGAGGGAAAGTTCACGGATTGAAGCGCTCCCTCGGATTAAAGGGCGCAGATTAGCAAGTCTGCAGAGCTGTCTGAAGGGTGTGTGTGTGTGTGTGTGTGTGTGTGTGTGTGTCAGGTTGTGTGTGTGTGTGTGTGTGTGTGTGTGTGTGTGTGTGTGTGTGTGTGTGTGTGTGTGTGTGTGTGTGTGTGTGTGTGTGTGAAGCGTCTTGTGTTACCCAGCTGTCATTTTCAGTCACACGAGCAACTGTACCCAGCTGTCCATCACACACACACACACACACACACACACACACACACACACACACACACACACACACAGCTGTCAGCGTAAGTCTAGTCTTAGCTGGTGGTCCCAGTAGGACCGGGGGGGGGGTCACACACACACACACACACACACACACACACACACACACATACACACACACACATACACACACACACACACACGTTGGTCTGTCTTTCCTTGCGAGGACATGATGATGCGTTCACTGACTCTGGGTGATGGAGGGTTTTCTGGCTCCTCTTTCTAATTCTCTTTCCTCATTTATTGACAGATAATTTGTGGGTCTTTTAATTTGAAAAACCAAGTGCATACACAGACTGCCGTCGAGTGCGACACCTTCAACATTCCCCTGGAGACGTCGTCTGTTCCCATTTTTAAACCAGATTTTAAGTCCCGCCCACATATTTAATCTCAGGTCGGACACTTTAAAACCAGTTCTGACTCTGAACCCTTTAACAGTTGATTGTGTCCTCACAAAGACAGATGTACACACACACACACACACACACACACACACACACACACACACACACACACACACTGATAGCACACGAGATCTCGAAGTGTGAACAGCACGTTTTTTTTGAGCTGCTATCACAGGAAACAAACACACACAGAAAACCTGACTTCAGCAGTGTAATTGGACGGAGATGTAATTACTCGTTCTACCTCCACATTCTTTAACAATAATTATATTTCCTCCTCCTCTTACTTTCTCTCTGATTCTTCCTTCTTTCATGTTTCATTTCTGCAGCGGTTGCAGACTTTATAATTAGCCTACTGAGATGCGCAAAAAAGCATCACGGCATTTTCCCCTCATGAGCTGTTAGGCCAGAAACACACACACACACACACACACACACACACACACACACACACACACAAAACCACACACACACACACACACACACACACACACACACACACACACACACACAAAACCACACACACACACACACACACACACACACACACACACACACACACACACACACACGCTCTCTCTCTCTGAAGCGGGCGAGGGAAAGCGCTGATGCCTCGTCGTTCCAACACACAGCTCTAATCAAAGTGGACGTTCATGATTCTGCTCCGCTGGTTTCATTTGTATTTTGTATTTTTGTATTTTTTTGCTTTGCCTCAAATTAAATCCTCATTTTGAGGAACCGGCGGCCGGCGGGGGCCGTTCAGGAAGCTGCTCCTCGATGGGAGCGCTGTTTTTTTAAACGGTAGGATGCTGATGAGCCCGTTTCATCTCTGAAGGTCACGTTTTGGGCGGAGGATCTCTGAGAGGCGGAGGATCTCAGAGAGGCGGAGGATCTCTGAGAGGCGGAGGATCTCAGAGAGGCGGAGGATCTCTGAGAGGCGGAGGATCTCAGAGAGGCGGAGGATCTCAGAGAGGCGGAGGATCTCTGAGAGGCGGAGGATCTCAGAGAGGCGTAGGATCTCTGAGAAGCGGAGGATCTCAGAGAGGCGGAGGATCTCAGAGAGGCGGAGGATCTCAGAGAGGCGGAGGATCTCTGAGAGGCGGAGGATCTCTGAGAGGCGGAGGATCTCAGAGAGGCGTAGGATCTCTGAGAAGCGGAGGATCTCAGAGAGGCGGAGGATCTCAGAGAGGCGGAGGATCTCAGAGAGGCGGAGGATCTCTGAGAGGCGGAGGATCTCTGAGAGGCGGAGGTGCCACGCCGACTCTCTGCTGGAGGATCTGGTTCTCCGTGAAAGGATTAGTTGGGAGATAACATCGTGTTTGGGGAGATAACACCTGACGTCCCAGTCGCTGCAGGTCCTCCCTCTGTTGTGTTTGTGGAGAGGTGGGAGGTCCGGAAGCTCCGCCCCCACCGGAGGCACGTCAGGTCGCAGCTTCCTGTCCTGTCTGTTGTTGTTTCCTGTTCTTTTATTTTGTAGGAACGGTTGATCTAATAAGCCGCGCTGCTGGACGTACCCCCCGACGGGTCGGTGTTCGGTGTTTTTCTCTCCTGTTTTTGGAGGCAGGTTCACATCTGCTGCCAGCTGTCCGTCAGGAACGTCTCGACGCTCCGGGATGAGCGGGAGCGGCCGGAAGTCTCCCGCTGACGTTGTTCCTGTCGGCCGGACGAGCGCTCGTTGTTCTCGTCACTTCTCAGAATCGGGTGTTTTCTCTTCGACGTGTTTGTTGTTCCTTCGTGGAGTTCGGACTCCCGCCGACCGGCTCCGATCCTCGTCGCACTTCCTGTCAGGGTTTCACCTCGTAGAACTCGTAAAGGATCTTTCTTCATCTCTCCGAGCTGCAGCAGCTCCTCCTCTGTTTCCTTGAACTGTCTCCTTCTACATTTGTGTGCCAGTAATTTGCAATAGAAAAATCATTTCAATGAAATCTGAATCAGAGGTTTAATAATCGATTTGTCATTTTTGTGTTTTCTTTGTCTTCTTTGACAGTAAACGAAACATCTTTGGGTTTCTGGATGTTTATCCAGCAAAAATTTAAAGACAAAATGTTGGATGTCTGATGAGCGTTTTCTTTAATATTTTCATTATTGATTAATTGATAGATTAATTTATTAGTTGCAGCCATAAACTGGTTTGTTTTCTATGAACCTAATCTGGAAAAGTT
>NW_027185234.1:684997-689997 GCF_022577435.1 Embiotoca jacksoni | reverse complement strand
GTCAGGGCCGTAGCAGGGCGGGGGAGGGGCTCTTCTGTGGGGGCCTCCATCTCTCCCTGGAACAACACATGTCCATCACTGTCTCTCTGGACTCATCAGGACAACACTGAGCTCCTCCATGTTCACGCAGGAGGACATGACCACGTGTCCTGAGGGAATTACCCACAGTTCATAGCAGCACGGGGGACGGAGTAAACGAGGTCGTCCCACCGCCCACAAAATGTAAACAAACCAAACATGGATGTTGCTTATCTGTGAGTGACAGAACCTGTTGTTGTTGTTGTTGTTGTTGTTTACTCTGTGTTTGTAAACGTGTTTGTATTTTTAGTCTGCAGTGGATTTATTCACATTCATGTCTTTAATGAGTTTTGGTAATTTGTTAAAATATATAAACATTAAACACACACATACTATATATATATATATATATGTGTATACTGTATATAAACACATAAATATGATGTGATGTTAACGGAGGTCTGAACTGGATTCCACAATCAGACTTTTATCTGGACAACAAACAATCTGAAATGTTTACACTTAAATACATTTCATTCATTTCCTTTTTACCATCAGGAGATCTTGTCTCCTCCTCCCTCCTCCTGTCTCCTCCTCCCTCCTCCTGTCTCCTCCTCCTGTCTCCTCCTGCCTCCTCCTGTCTCCTCCTCCTCCCTCCTCTTGTCTCCTCCTCCTCCTCCCTCCTCCTCCTCCCTCCTCCTGTCTCCTCCTCCTGTCTCCTCCTCCCTCCTCGTCCCTCCTCCTGTCTCCTCCTGTCTCCTCCCTCCTTCCCATCAGGAGATCTTAATGTTTCCTCCTGTCTCCTCCTCCCTCCTCCTCCCTCCTCCCTCCTTCCCATCAGGAGATCTTAATGTTTCCTCCTGTCTCCTCCTGTCTCCTCCTCCCTCCTCCTCCCTCCTTCCCATCAGGAGATCTTAATGTTTCCTCTTGTCTCCTCCTCCTTCCTCCTGTCTCCTCCCTCCTCCTCCCTCTTCATCCCTCCTCCTCCCTCCTCCTGTCTCCTCCTCCCTCCTCTTGTCTCATCCTCCCGCCTCCTCCTCCTCCCTCCTCCTGTCTCCTCCTGCTGTCTCCTCCTGTCTCCTCCTCCCTCCTTCTGTCTCCTCCTCCCTCCTCCTGTCTCCTCCTCCCTCCTCCTGTCTCCTCCTCCCTCTTCCTCCCTCCTCCTCCTCCTCCCTCCTCTTGTCTCCTCCTCCCTCCTCCTCCTCCCTCCTCCTGTGTCCTCCTCCCTCCTCCTCCTTCTCCCCCCTCCTCCTTCCTCCTGTCTCCTCCCTCCTCCTCCCCCCTCCTCCTCCCTCCTCCTCCCTCTTCATCCCTCCTCCTCCCTCCTCCTGTCTCCTCCTGCTGTCTCCTCCTGTCTCCTCCTCCCTCCTTCTGTCTCCTCCTCCCTCCTCCTGTCTCCTCCTCCCTCCTCCTGTCTCCTCCTCCCTCCTCCTGTCTCCTCCTCCCTTCTCCTCCCTCTTCCTCCCTCCTCCTCCTCCTCCCTCCTCTTGTCTCCTCCTCCCTCCTCCTCCTCCCTCCTCCTGTCTCCTCTTGTGTCCTCCTCCCTCCTCCTCCTTCTCCCCCTCCTCCTTCCTCCTGTCTCCTCCCTCCTCCTCCCCCCTCCTCCTCCCACCTCCTCCTCCCTCTTCATCCCTCCTCCTCCCTCCTCCTGTCTCCTCCTGCTGTCTCCTCCTGTCTCCTCCTCCCTCCTGCTGTCTCCTCCTGTCTCCTCCTCCCTCCTCCTGTCTCCTCCTCGTTCCTCCTGTCTCCTCCTCCCTCTTCCTCCCTCCTCCTCCTCCTCCCTCCTCCTCCTCCCTCCTTCCCATCAGGAGATCTTAATGTTTCCTCAGAGCTCAGCAGGAACTTTTAAAATGAAGTTAACTGGTTAAATATAATAAGAATAATTTTAATTATTTTAACACGAGGTGTTTTACAGTCAGCAAACAAAATAATACCACAAGGGATATCGATGAAAGTGGCAGGGTTACCTTCATCTCCTCCTCCTTCTCCTCCTCCTAATCCTCCCCGGTCGGCCAGCCGGTCTGCCAGCTCCTCCTGAAGCTGCTGCTGCTGTCGGGGGGGCAGCCTCCACAGCGCCTGACCCATCTGTGTGCAGCAGAGCAGAGCAGGTGGGTGAGGAGGTGGGTGAGGAGGTGGGTGAGGAGGTGGTGGTTCCCAGTAACAGGTAGATCACCAGCTGACTGCTGACCCATGTTATTATTGAGACTCCTCCTCAGGTTAGTGTTTCTGCTTCCTTCACCCTCTGAGATGAGCTGAATCAAGACCACATGTTTCATGTCTCCTAAAATAGGTCTGATTATATATATCATTTTATATATATATAATATATATATCTAGATATATATATATATATAATATATATATATCTATATATCTAGATATATATATATTATATAATATTATATATATATATTATATATATAATTATATATATAATATATATATTATATATATATAATATTATATATATATAATATATATAATATTATATATATATAATATATATATATAATATTATATATATTATATATAATATATATATAATATTATATATATAATATATATAATATTATATATATATTATATATATATATAATATATATATATATTATATATATATATAATATATATATATATTATATATATTATATATATTATATATATTAATGTTATAAGTGCCAGATGTTGTTTTATTCATGTCCTCTTGCTCCTGGAGGTTTGGGCTGTTTAGTGACTCCATGTTGTAAACCTGTGGTTGGGGTCCTGATGTTTGAACGGGATGGCTCGGTCCCTCCACCTCCCTCCTCCTGTCTCCTCCTGTCTCCTCGGTCCCTCCACCTCCCTCCTCCTGTCTCCTCCTGTCTCCTCGGTCCCTCCACCTCCCTCCACCTCCCTCCTCCTGTCTCCTCGGTCCCTCCACCTCCTTCCTCCTCCTGTCTCCTCCTCCCTCTTCCTCCTGTCTCCTCGGTCCCTCCACCTCCACGCGTCACGTCAACACTCACTACAGCACGCGCTCAGCATTGTCACATGACTGCCAACAAACAGTAAGGTCAGGTGACCGTGTGCCCGTCAACGCAGCAGTGACGCTGCGCGCGGCCGTTTGACCCCTCCGCGCCGCCGTCCTCCCTCTCCGCGCGTCACACGTCAGCTGTGTTGTGTAAACAAATCCATCAGCGGTGTCAACACAACGTTGGAACTTCCAGGAAGTAAGCTGATGTGACGCGTAGCCCCGCCTCCCCGCCAATACCATTGGCCATGACGTCACAGCGGCCCTCAGACCAGAACGCCATTGGTCGGTCTGGCGGTCACTCACAACGGTCGTCTCAAAGCTGGACTTCGCCTCCGGTTCGTTCAGCGTGTTAAAGACACTTCGACCCAAACCGGAGCAGCTTTCTGACTTGAAACAAACATGTTTCTTTAGGAAAGCGGAGCGAGACTTCCGGAGGAGTTCCGTTCCTCTCCGGACCGACCTACCACCTCACTACGGGTTCCTCGGCTCCCTCACCTGCTCACCAGGACAGCTGGAGACGGTCTTGATGTCAAACGTGTCCTGTTGTCATTTCACCTGTCCGAGAAGAGGAGAGTCCATCAGCTTGGTTCAGGAGGAAGCCTCCATGCTGGAGTCTGTTAGCAACACGATCCTGTTGTCTTCCTGCTGTCACCGGGGCCACGCCCCTTTCCTCTCCACCACCAACACACCACCGGAAGTAACTTCCGTCATCTGACAACAGACAAACAAACGCGTCCATTTCCCGCCCTGCGTGGAAAGACGCGCGTTAACGGGAAAAACGGAAAACTAAACAAACGAGAAAACGGCAGCGCGCGTGGAGGCTACGTCATGACGTCAGCACGTTACATTACGTAGGTGCAACAACCAATCCCGCGTCGCGCTGCTCGTCACGCGGGAAACCTAAAAGAGCCCGCCTCAGCAGCTCAACGGAGCTGTTCCTCTCCCGGTGGGTTCCTCTCCCGGTGAGTTCCTCTCCCGGTGGGTTCCTCTCCCCGGTGGGTTCCTCTCCCGGTGGGTTCCTCTCCCCGGTGGGTTCCTCTCCCGGTGGGTTCCTCTCCCCGGTGGGTTTCTCTCCCCGGTGGGTTCCTCTCCCCGGTGGGTTCCTCTCCTGGTGGGTTCTTCTCCCCGGTGGGTTCCTCTCCCCGGAGCTGTTCCTCTCCCCAGAGCTGTTCCTCTCCTGGTGGGTTCCTCTCCTGGTGGGTTCCTCTCCCGGTGGGTTCCTCTCCCCAGAGCTGTTCCTCTCCCGGTGGGTTCCTCTCCCGGTGAGTTCCTCTCCCCAGAGCTGTTCCTCTCCCCGGTGTGTTCCTCTCCCGGTGTGTTCCTCTCCCGGTGGGTTCCTCTCCCCAGAGCTGTTCCTCTCCCCGGTGTGTTCCTCTCCCGGTGGGTTCCTCTCCCGGTGGGTTTCTCTCCCCGGTGGGTTCCTCTCCCCGGTGGGTTCCTCTCCCCAGAGCTGTTCCTCTCCCCAGAGCTGTTCCTCTCCTGGTGGGTTCCTCTCCCGGTGGGTTCCTCTCCCCAGAGCTGTTCCTCTCCCGGTGGGTTCCTCTCCCCAGAGCTGTTCCTCTCCCGGTGGGTTCCTCTCCCCGGTGGGTTCCTCTCCCGGTGGGTTCCTCTCCCCGGTGAGTTCCTCTCCCTGGTGGGTTCCTCTCCCGGTGGGTTCCTCTCCCCGGTGAGTTCCTCTCCCTGGTGGGTTCCTCTCCCTGGTGAGTTCCTCTCCCCGGTGGGTTCCTCTCCCCGGTGGGTTCCTCTCCCGGTGGGTTCCTCTCCCCGGTGAGTTCCTAGATGAATCTGTGTTGTGATGTTGCTGCTGTCTGCTTCGTGTGGAGCTAACTCAGCGACACGCTGCTTCTCTCCGGTACCAGACAACCATGATGTCCACCGGAGATGTCCGAGGCTGGCTCCGGAACCTGGAGGCGCTGCTGCGGGTCCTGAGGTACCCGGGACAGGTGGACTACAGCGGGTGAGCTGACGGCCC
>NW_027185234.1:639997-679997 GCF_022577435.1 Embiotoca jacksoni | reverse complement strand
GCTCAGGAGAGTGCAGCGCCACCTGAAGGAGAAGATGAGGGAGTGCAAGGACTCCTACAGGAGGAAGCTGGAGGCAAAACTCCAGCAGAACAACGTGAGGGAGGTGATGACCTGTATGAAGGAGATTACTGGGTTCAAGGGGAGAGAGAGACAACCAGGGGGAACCTGGAGAGGAACAATCAGGGGGAACCTGGAGAGGAACAACCAGGGGGAACCTGGAGAGGAACAACCAGGGGGAACCTGGAGAGGAACAACCAGGGGGAACCTGGAGAGGAACAACCAGGGGGAACCTGGAGAGGAACAACCAGGGGGAACCTGGAGAGGAATAACCAGGAGGAACCTGGAGAGGAATAACCAGGGGGAACCTGGAGAGAGACAACCAGGAGGAACCTGGAGAGGAACAACCAGGGGGAACCTGGAGAGGAACAACCAGGGGGAACCTGGAGAGGAACAACCAGGGGGAACCTGGAGAGGAACAACCAGGGGGAACCTGGAGAGGTCAAATGAACTAAACTGTTTCTTCAACAGGTTTAGTTCACCGCCCTCATCTGCCTCCTCCACACCTCACACCTCCCAAACACCTCTGCTGCCTCCCCCCTCCCCCCTCTGCCCCCCCTGGTGAACTGCATAGAGCCCTCAATCTCAAAGGGCTCTTCCTCCATCGACCCCCCCACACCCCTCACCCCCCTCTCTGTGACTACTGGCCAGGTTAGGAGACAGCTGGAGAGACCACCAGCGCAAGGCTGCAGGACCTGACGGCATCAGCCCCGGGGTCCTGAAGACCTGCGCCGTCCAGCTGGCTGAGGTCCTACAACACCTCTTCAACCTGAGCCTGAAGCAGGAGGAAGTCCCGGTGCTGTGGAAGACATCCTGCCTGGTTCCAGTCCCCAAGAAGAAGACTCCATCTGGCCTCAACGACTACCGACCGGTTGCCCTCACATCTCATGTGATGAAGGTGCTGGAGAGGCTGGTCTTGGCCCACCTCAGGCCGCTGGTGAAATCTTCTCTGGACCCTCTGCAATTTGCGTACCAGCCTCATGTGGGAGTGGACGACGCCATCATCTACCTGCTGCAACGAGCTCAGTCTCACCTGGATGGAACCGGTGAATCTGTGAGAATCACTTTCTTTGATTTCTCCAGTGCATTTAACACCATCCAACCACTGCTGCTGAGTGAGAAGCTGCAGGTGGTGGGGGGGTGGTGGGGGTGGACACGTCCACCGTCTCCTGGATCAATGACTACCTGACAGGCAGACCACAGTTTGTCCGTCTGGGCAGTGTGCTGTCTGATACGGTGGTCAGTGGTACTGGAGCTCCTCAGGGAACTGTTCTGTCTCCTTCCTGTTCACCTTATACACAACTGACTTCCAGAACAACTCAGAGTCAAGACATCTGCAGAAGTTCTCTGATGACTCTGCAGTGGTCGGATGTATAAGGGATGGACGGGAGGAGGAGTCAGTGGACGGTGTATAAGGGACGGACGGGAGGAGGAGTCAGTGGACGGTGTATAAGGGACGGACGGGAGGAGGAGTCAGTGGACGGTGTATAAGGGATGGACGGGAGGAGGAGTACAGGGCAGTAGTGGAGGACTTTGTGGAGTGGGCTGGTAGAAATCACCTCCTTCTGAACATGGCCAAGACCAGAGAGATGGTGGTCGACTTCAGGAGGAAGACGGCGGCTCCACAACCGCTGAGAGTTCTGGGAGAGGAGGTGGACATGGTGGAGGAGTACAAGTACCTGGTGTCTCCATGACAACAGACTGAACTGGAAGACCAACATCAACGCTGTCTACAAGAAGGGGATGAGTCGACTCTTTTTCTTGAGGAAACTTCGATCCTTCAATGTGTGCAGCGAGATGTTGGAGATGTTCTACCATCTGTTGTGGCCAGTGCATTGTACTTCACTGTGGTCTGCTGGGGGGGAGAGGTGGAGGGGGGAGCAGCATTGGAGCCGGTGACACCAACAAACTTAACAAGCTGGTTAAGAAGGCCGGCTCCATCATCGGCTACAAACTAGATAGTCTGGAAAAGGTGGTGGAGAGGAGGACGCTGAACAAACTATTGTCCATCTTGGATAATCCTGTCCACCCTCTCCACCTGCTGCAGGGACAGCGGAGCACTTTCTCTAAAAGATTCCTCCAGCTCCGCTGTCACAAGGACAGATACAGGAGATCATTCCTGATAGAGGAGATCATTCCAGATACAGGAGATCATTCCTGCCCACTGCCATAAGACTTTACAATAACTCACCTCTGGCAAAATCCATCACAGTACAATAACACTGATGACTGTGTTTCTTGGTTGCTTGTATATTATGTGTATATTATATATATAGATATATACTGTACTATATGTATATATATATACATATATATATATATATATATATATATATATGTATATATATATATATGTTGACTGTGTTTATTGGTTTGTTGTATATAATATATATAGATATTTAATGTACTGTATATATACTGTATATACTGTGCATTTTATATTTTATATTTATATTTTTTACTACTATTTACTGCTATTTTATTTATTGCTTTTCTATTATATATTCTATTCTATTATTTTATTCTATTGTTCTATTATTGCTTCTGTATGTATGCTGCTGTGGCGAAAAAATTTCCCCTCGGGGATTAATAAAGTATATACCTACCTACCTACCTACCATGCTGACTGGTCAGGAAACACGGACTCTGATTGGTTCTTCTTGATGACTAAATAGTGTTTAAATATTTACAACAGCGAAGTGTGAACTCAGTAATGTCTCACTAACGTTCCTGACATCACAACAGTGAGTGAAGTTTAGAAGAGATGTTGGTCCGTCTGCAGGCGGTCAGAGCAGCTTTAATGAAAGCTGTCAGGTGGGCAGATCACCATGGAAACCCTGAAGCTGCAATAAAACAGTTGAACAGTTTTGTAACAAATACATAGTTTGTGCATAAAACGAGTCTTTTAATTCAACTTGTGAAAAATTGGAGCAAAAACAAAAGTGTTGCCTTGATATTTTTATTTTGTGTGTGTGTGTGTGTGTGTGTGTGTGTGTGTGTGTGTGTGTGTGTGTGTCTCTCTCTCTCCAGGTCCTGAGGGATGTGTTCCACTATAAACCCATCCTGACCCAGCAGCAGTTCCTCCAGTGGGGTTTCTCTCAGAGGAAGATCTCTGTGATGTGTGACATCATTAACTTGGTGCTGCAGAAACACAACCAGCTGAAGAAGGTACAGAGTCCGTGGACATCAGGTAGCTCTGTGTTGTCATGGGTACAGAGTCCGTGGACATCAGGTAGCTCTGTGTTGTCATGGGTACAGAGTCCGTGGACATCAGGTAGCTCTGTGTTGCCATGGGTACAGAGTCCGTGGACATCAGGTAGCTCTGTGTTGTCATGGGTACAGAGTCCGTGGACATCAGGTAGCTCTGTGTTGTCATGGGTACAGAGTCCGTGGGCATCAGGTAGCTCTGTGTTGCCATGGGTACCGAGTCCGTGGACATCAGGTAGCTCTGTGTTGCCATGGGTACAGAGTCCGTGGGCATCAGGACGCTGTGTGTTGCCATGGGTACAGAGTCCGTGGACATCAGGGCGCTGTGTGTTGCCATGGGTACAGAGTCCGTGGGCATCAGGGCGCTGTGTGTTGCCATGGGTACAGAGTCTGTGGACATCAGGGCGCTGTGTGTTGCCATGGGTACAGAGTCCGTGGACATCAGGGCGCTGTGTGTTGCCATGGGTACAGAGTCCGTGGGCATCAGGGCGCTGTGTGTTGCCATGGGTACAGAGTCTGTGGACATCAGGGCGCTGTGTGTTGCCATGGGTACAGAGTCTGTGGGCATCAGGTAGCTGTGTGTTGCCATGGGTACAGAGTCCGTGGGCATCAGGGCACTGTGTGTTGCCATGGCAGCTCAGTCCAATGTCTGGTTGGCAGGTCAGTTTGTCAGTGGGCGGAGCCAGTAACCAGCTGACTGTTACTGCAGCGAGCTGATTGGTCTCTGAGTCCTTCTGTCCAGCCAGTCCTTTTGACCTCCTCATTGTGACGGCTGCAGTTCTTCTCTCCCTGCTTCATCCATGCAGCTCACACTTGTTCTCTTTGGTCGTGGATTTAGAGTAATAAAAGCTCTGTTACTTCATCAGAACAAGTACTGAAGTAGAAATAAACAAAGTTATTATGATTATTATCATATCGTGAATGTTATAAAGAAGATGTACAAAGAGTTTCAACATGTTAGTGTGATGTTTAACTGACATCATACCAGAATATGCAGTGAGATTCCAGAAGTGGCCGAATCATTGATAACAGAGCGCTCAGATATCGTTCAGCAGAACAACAGCCGTCAGTCTTAAAGCTGTTCTCAACCACATGACGATATACAGAGAGGCCAAAGGAGTGCACCGCTCTGAAGAAAACTAGTGTCAGAGGATATTTAAGGTTTATAAAGTGATCTTTATATTTAAAATTTCCCAAATTAGATGTAGTTGTTTGTTTCTTCACAGCCGTCTGTGATTGACAGGTCAGGCTTCATCAGTCTCGTCCATGTCGGCCTGTTTGCTGCTGCTCTGCTCCTCTCTGTCCTCATCATGGTGCAGGACTGATACAGAGACGCTCTGTTGGCTTCCAGTGTTACACAAAGACAACTCATTCAACACAACAGACACACTTGCTGCTCTCAGACCAGCTTCTCAACCGGCCTCGCTGCGGTGTGTTCATGAACGCTGCTGACAGACAAACAGGAAGAAGAGCTCTGCTCATTTAGACCTGCAGTCATCACTCTGCTGTGAGCAGAGACACGGCTGTAGCAGAACCAAGTGTCAGCAGACCTGCTGCAGGTTCACCGACGGTTTGCAGCTGTGCAAAAACAATACAGGTGGTTGTTATGAAAACACACCAATCTGAAAAATATAAAAAAAATAACTCTGGAACAAACTGTACTCAGTAAATCTCTTAAACAGCCGTAAATGTGCTTCTAGCAACAGTCAAAACTTCACAGACTCCTGTTTCACAGAGTTGGACAACCATTGTTGGACAATGGACAACCAGCTCTACGTCTGCAGCAGTCAGTCCCAATCACGGACTGGATATAAAAGAGTTCGTAGCTTCAGGTCTGTAAAATGATTCTGATCCAGAAGTGTCTTCAGCTGCAATACCAGCGAGTGCCACTAGAGGTCGGCTCCAAAAAGCCTCCGGCTCCATAGGTTAGGTTAGGGTAGGTTGGGTAGTTACTTTATTAATCCCCGAGGGGAAATTTTTTCACTACAGCAGCATACAGAAGCAAAAAGATAATAATAGAATAATAGAAAAGCAATAAAATAACAGTAAAAAATATTAAATATAAAATATAAAATGCACAGTATATACAGTACAGTATATATCTATATATATTATATACAAACAAACCAAGAAACACAGTCAACAGTGTTATTGTTATGTGATGGATTTTGCCAGAGGTGAGTTATTGTACAGTCTTATTGCTGTCGGCAGTAATGATCTCCTATATCAGGAATGATCTCCTGTATCAGGAATGATCTCCTGTATCTGGAGTGATCTCCTGTATCTGGAATGATCTCCTGTATCTGGAATGATCTCCTGTATATGTCCTTGTGACAGCGGAGCTGGAGGAGTCTTTTAGAGAACGTCCTCTGTCCCTGCAGCAGGTGGAGAGGGTGGTCAGGATTATCCAATATGGACAATAGTTTGTTCAGCGTCCTCCTCTCCACCACCTTTTCCAGACTGTCCAGTTTGTAGCCAATGATGGAGTCGGCCTTCTTCACCAGTTTGTTGTCTGTTGGTGTCACCGGCTCCAATGCTGCTCCCCCCTCCACCTCTCCCCCCCAGCAGACCCCAGCGAAGTACAGTTCACTGGCCACAACAGATGGTAGAACATCTCCAACATCTCGCTGCACACATTGAAGGATCGAAGTTTCCTCAAGAAAAAGAGTCGACTCATCCCCTTCTTGTAGACAGCGTTGATGTTGGTCTTCCAGTTCAGTCTGTTGTCATGGAGACACCAGGTACTTGTACTCCTCCACCATGTACACCTCCTCTCCCAGAACTCTCAGCGGTTGTGGAGCCGTCGTCTTCCTCCTGAAGTCGACCACAATCTCTCTGGTCTTGGCCATGTTCAGAAGGAGGTGATTTCTACCAGCCCACTCCACAAAGTCCTCCACTACTGCCCTGTACTCGTCCTCCCGTCCATCCCTTATACACCGTCCACTGACTCCTCCTCCCGTCCATCCTTATACACTGACCACTGACTCCTCCTCCCGTCCATCCCTTATACACCGTCCACTGACTCCTCCTCCCGTCCATCCACTGCAGAGTCATCAGAGAACTTCTGCAGATGTCTTGACTCTGAGTTGTTCTGGAAGTCAGTGGTGTATAAGGTGAACAGGAAGGAGACAGAACAGTTCCCTGAGGAGCTCCAGTATCACTGACCACACTGCCCAGACGGACAAACTGTGGTCTGCCTGTCAGGTAGTCAGTGATCCAGGAGACGGTGGACGTGTCCACCCCCACCACCCGCAGCTTCTCACTCAGCAGCAGTGGTTGGATGGTGTTGAATGCACTGGAGAAATCAAAGAAAGTGATTCTCACAGATTCACCGGTTCCATCCAGGTGAGACTGAGCTCGTTGCAGCAGGTAGATGATGGCGTCGTCCACTCCCACATGAGGCTGGTACGCAAATTGCAGAGGGTCCAGAGAAGATTTCACCAGCGACCTGAGGTGGGCCAAGACCAGCCTCTCCAGCACCTTCATCACATGAGATGTGAGGGCAACCGGTCGGTAGTCATTGAGGCCAGATGGAGTCGTCTTCTTGGGGACAGGAACCAGGCAGGACGTCTTCCACAGCACCGGGACTTCCTCCTGCTTCAGGCTCAGGTTGAAGAGGTGTTGTAGGACCTCAGCCAGCTGGACGGCGCAGGTCTTCAGGACCCCGGGGCTGATGCCGTCAGGTCTTCAGGACCCCGGGGCCGATGCCTTCAGGTCTTCAGGACCCCGGGGCTGATGCCGTCAGGTCTTCAGGACCACGGGGCCGATGCCGTCAGGTCTTCAGGACCCTGAGGCCGATGCCTTCAGGTCTTCAGGACCCCGGGGCTGATGCCGTCAGGTCCTGCAGCCTTGCGCTGGTGGAGTCTCTCCAGCTGTGTCTTGACCTGGCCAGTCGTCACAGAAAGGGGGGGAGGAGGGTCATGGCGTCGATGATGGAAGAGCCTTTTGGAGTTGACATGTTCATGTTCATGCAGCCTGATACAGACCCTGTAAGTCCAGTGTAAAGTTCTGGACCATTACTACATGTATCATGGAGCATCGCACATCACTCATCCAGGTTATACAGTATAGCAGAAGATGTGAGAGTTGGAGGATCCTGTTGACAGACAGGTGACTGATCATATTGTGTTTGTGTGTATTTCAGGTGCCCAAGAGGCCACGAGCTGTGAATCAAGTAGAAACTCCTCCCACTTTTCCCACAAACTCCTCCCATGTGGAGGTGTTCTCCTCCCATAGTGTCCCTGATGCTTCTCGTGATGAGGTGTACTCCGCTGATTCTCCTGGACACGGGATGACCGAGTTACAGAGAGGAGACAAGGACGAGGATGACGGTGTTCATGTAAACATTCACCTCATCATCATCATTCACCTCATCATCATCATCATCATCACCTCACCAGCATCATTCACCTCATCATCATCATTCACCTCATTCATCATCATTCACCTCATTCATCATCATCTTCACCTCATCAACATTACCTCATCATCATCATTCACCTCATCATCATCATTCACCTCATCATCATCATCATCACCTCATCAACATCATTCACCTCATCATCATCATTCACCTCATCAACACCATTCACCTCATCATCATCATCACCTCATCATCATCATTCACGTCATTCATCATCAGCATCATTCACCTCATCATTCACCTCATCATCATCACCTCATCATCATCACCTCATCATCATTCACCTCATCATCATTCACCTCATCATCACCTCATCAACATCATTCACCTCATCATCATTAATCTCATCATCATCATCACCTCATCATCATCATTCACCTCATCATCATTCATCTCATCATCATCATTACCTCATCATCATCATTCATCTCATCATCATCATTCATCTCATCATCATCATTCACCTCATCATCATCATTCACCTCATCATCATCATCACCTCATCAACATCATTCACCTCATCATCATCATTCACCTCATCAACACCATTCACCTCATCATCATCATCACCTCATCATCATCATTCACGTCATTCATCATCAGCATCATTCACCTCATCATTCACCTCATCATCATCACCTCATCATCATCATCACCTCATCAACATCATTCACCTCATCATCATTCACCTCATCATCATTCACCTCATCATCATTCACCTCATCATCACCTCATCAACATCATTCACCTCATCATCATCACCTCATCATCATCATCACCTCATCATCATCATTCACCTCATCATCATTCATCTCATCATCATCATTACCTCATCATCATCATTCACCTCATCATCATTCACCTCATCAACAACATTCACCTCATCATCATCATTCACCTCATCATCATTCATCTCATCATCATCATTCACCTCATCATCATCATTCAACTCATCAACAACATTCACCTCATCATCATCATTCAACTCATCAACATTCACCTCATCATCACCTCATCATCATCATTCACCTCATCATCATTGACATCATCATCATCATTCACCTCATCATCATCACCTCATCATCATCATTCACCTCATCATCATCATTCACCTCATCATCATCATCATCATCATTCACCTCATCATCATCATTCACCTCATCATCATCATCACCTCATCATCATCATCACATCATCATTCACCTCATCATTCATATTATCATCATCATCATCATCATCACCTCAAGGAAAAGTTCAGACAATAAGATTTAAATCTAAATAGATAGAGATTGTTTCGTCTTCGTCTCCATTGGACATGTCCCAGCTGTAGTGAGGAGTGAGCTCAGAGCAGGTTGAACACTCCAACATGAACGTAATGAAAGTGTCTCTGTGTCGTTCAGTCATCAGAGGTGGAACGAAGACTCTCTGTGTTGGAGGCTCAGCTCCAGATCCATCAGTGTTTGGTGGACAGACTCGGTGTTCTGGAGGAACGTCTGGAAGAACTGGAGACTCGCACAAACACTCACAAGGTGGATGGGATGCTTCTTTAATATCTTCTCCTGTTTATTTGGGTTTTTACCGTGAAGATAGAAATATAAATCTGATACCACTGGCACCTGACAGTTTTGAATGAGCGTCACCTTCAGCGTGTATTTTATTCTGTTGTAGGATGAAGGAGAGTTCATCACCGTACCCAGGGACAGCTGGGACAACCTGACGACCAGAGTCCTGTTACTGGAGACTAAACTGGAGCTGAGCGGCCCACAGGTGGGACAGGAAGTCTTCATGCTGAGACATTTTAATCTCTGCCTGTTATTCTGCAGACCTTCTGTTGTTGATCCCCTTTTTTTACAGGTTTAGAGGAATTATACGCCCCAGAGATCTGATTGGTCAACAGAACATTTGGAACAAATCATCATGACATCATCACTACAAATATCACTCCACCTCCTCAATGGGAATATAGAATTAGAATAGAACTTCATATGTAATATAATGTAGTTTCTACTTGTTCTAGTTCTATTAAATGACCCATTTGGTGAAGTCGGGTCTCTTTTGGTCCTTTTTGGTCGCTCCGAGCACCCGTACCGTAACACCACGGATAGTCACGCACTTACAGTCCTAGAGGAGGCTAGCTGGACCGGTTTGGTTTGAACACATGACACGGAGCTAAAATGTTGAAAACACATGAGAACATGGATATCTTTGTTCATCAGATATCTTTGTTCGTCAGATATCTTTGATCACCAGATATCTTTGTTCGTCAGATATCTTTGTTCGTCAGATATCTTTGTTAACCAGATATCTTTGTTCACCAGATATCTTCGTTCAACAGATATCTTCGTTCATCAGATATCTTTGTTCATCAGATATCTTTGTTCATTAGATATCTTTGTTCATCAGATATCTTTGTTCATCAGATATCTTTGTTCATCAGATATCTTTGTTCGTCAGGTATCTTTGTTCGTCAGATATCTTTGTTCATCAGATATCTTTGTTCACCAGATATCTTTGTTAATCAGATATCTTTGTTCACCGGATATCTTTGTTCATTAGATATCTTTGTTAATCAGATATCTTTGTTCATCAGATATCTTTGTTCACCAGATATCTTTGTTCACCAGATATCTTTGTTAATCAGATATCTTTGTTCATCAGATATCTTTGTTCATCAGATATCTTTGTTCACCGGATATCTTCGTTCACCGGATATCTTCGTTCATCGGATATATTCGTTCATCGGATATATTCGTTCATCGGATATCTTCGTTCATCGGATATCTTTGTTCATCGGATAGCTTCGTTCATCGGATAGCTTTGTTCATCGGATATCTTTGTTCATGAGATAGCTTTGTTCATCGGATAGCTTTGTTCATCGGATATCTTTGTTCATCGGATATCTTAGTTCATCGGATATCTTAGTTCATCGGATATCTTTGTTCATCGGATATATTTGTTCATCGGGTATCTTTGTTCATCGGATATCTTTGTTCATCGGATATTTTTGTTCATCGGATATCTTTGTTCATCGGATATCTTTGTTCATCGGATATCTTCGTTCATCGGATAGCTTTGTTCATCGGATATCTTTGTTCATCGGATATCTTTGTTCATCAGATATATTTGTTCATCAGATATCTTCGTTCATCGGATATCTTTGTTCATCGGATATATTTGTTCATCAGATATATTTGTTTATCAGATATCTTTGTTCATGAGATAGCTTTGTTCATCGGATATCTTTGTTCATCAGATATCTTTGTTCATCAGATATATTTGTTCATCAGATATATTTGTTCATCAGATATCTTCGTTCATCGGATATCTTTGTTCATCGGATATATTTGTTCATCAGGTATCTTTGTTTATCAGATATCTTTGTTCATGAGATATCTTTGTTCATCAGATATCTTTGTTCATCGGATATCTTTGTTCATCGGATACATTTGTTCATCAGGTATCTTTGTTTATCAGATTTCTTTGTTCATGAGATAGCTTTGTTCATCGGATAGCTTTGTTCATCGGATATTTTTGTTCATCGGATATCTTCGTTCATCGGATATCTTTGTTCATCGGATATATTTGTTCATCAGGTATCTTTGTTTATCAGATATCTTTGTTCCAATCTGACTGAACTAGCTGATCAGTTTAGTGTTTCTATGTTCTGTATTTATTCAGTTGGAGACTAGAAATCCTCTCTGTTGCTAGGTGGTTGCTAAGGGTCAGACTTCTTCCTGGAGTAGGAAACATCACATACGTTACATAAGTCTTGTTTTCCAGTTCTTAGTGATACCCCATGTGTTGCCATGGAAACGGAGATCACACTAACAAAGTTTTATATTTTGAGTGAATCGCTCCACCATATGAACACATTTAGATCACGTTTCATTTAGATGGTAACTTGTTGTATTATAGTGATATTAGACTCGACCACATTACTGTCGTACCATAATGACGTTAAAACACACCTTCGACTGTAATATTGGTTCATTGAAATGTTTCCACCTGCAAGAAGACTTAAAGTCCTCCTGACAGGTGGAGTAGGAGAGTCTTTGGTTCTTTGTTTCCAGAGCTCTGTGGTAACGTAGTCGTATGTCTGCAGACAGGAAACCAGCCAGCTCTGATACTGACCGACCGCTCTGCAGGCTGCAGCAGACGTTCACTGGAACGATTCATGGCAGCGTTCACGATTCAGAGACGTCTGACCGCCCGCTCAGTGGTTCCTTCATGTGGTTCCTTCATGTGGTTCCTTCATGTGGTTCCTTCATGCGGTTCCTTCATGTGGCTTCAGCAGAGTGACGGAGAAGAAGGCTACGAAGGAGTCATATTTAAATCCTCAGAAGTTACACAGCCACAAGTGGAGGGTGGAGGTGAGATGTTTAGGTGGATGTATAGGGTGGAGGTGAGATGTTTAGGTGGATGTATAGGGTGGAGGTGAGATGTTTAGGTGGATGTATAGGGTGGAGGTGAGATGTTTAGGTGGATGTACAGGGTGGAGGTGAGATGTATAGGGTGGAGGTGGACGTATAGGTGGATGTATATGGTGGAGGTGAGATGTATAGGGTGGAGGTAAGATGTTTAGGGTGGAGGTGGACATATAGGGTGGAGGTGGGATGTATATGGTGGAGGTGGACGTATAGGGTGGAGGTGGGATGTATAAGGTGGCGTGGGATGTATAAGGTGGCGTGACATGTATAGGGTGGAGGTGAGATGTATAAGTGGAGGTGGGATGTACAGGGTGGAGGTGGACGTATAGGGTGGTGAGATGTATAAGTGGATGTATAGGGTGGAGGTGGGATGTGTAGGTGGATGTATAGGGTGGAGGGGAGATATTTAGGGTGGAGGTGGGATGTGTCGATGGATGTATAGGGTGGAGGTGGGATGTATAGGTGGATGCATAGGGTGGAGGTGAAATGTTTAGGGTGGAGGTGGGATGTATAGGGTGGAGGTGGACGTATAGGGTGGAGGTGGGATGTATAGGTGGATGCATAGGGTGGAGGTGAAATGTTTAGGGTGGAGGTGGGATGTATAGGGTGGAGGTGAGATGTTTAGGGTGGAGGTGACATGTATAGGTTGGAGGTTAGATGTATAGGGTGAAGGTGAGATGTGGAGGTGGACGTATAGGGTGGAGGTGAGATGTGTAGGGTGGAGGTTAGATGTGGAGGTGGACGTATAGGGTGAAGGTGACATGTATAGGGTGGAGGAGGTGGGATGTTTAGGTTGGAGGTTTGATGTATAGGTGGATGTATTCAATTCAATTTTATTTATATAGCATGACATTTAACACATTAAAGTCTTTACAGCAGAACTTTACAAATATTATACAGAGAAACCAACAATTCAACAATTCATCAATTCATCAATTCAACAATTCAACAATTCAACAATTCAACAATTCAACAATTCAATAATTCCCACATAAACTAGGAGGGAAAAACTCCTCTTTAAGGGAGAAAAACCTCCAACAGAACCAGGATCAGAGGTGGGCGGAGCATCTGTTAACAGAACCAGGCTCAGAGGTGGGCGGAGCATCTGTTAGAACCAGGATCAGAAGTGGGCGGAGCATCTGCCTCGACCGGTTGGGGTGAGAGGAGAGCAGAGAGAGAAAAGGACAGCATAGAGATAGAAGAGAAGAACTGTTGGTGGAGACGACAATCACAGAGCAGAGACATGCAGCTCCATGACGGGACATCTGGAAAAGAAAGAAGAGAAACTACACGAGTGAAGGAACTGAATGGAGACAACAGATAATAAGAAGAAACTATGGGAGAGAAGAAGATGGTGAGGTATGAGTCTGTAGATATATACTGTACATATATATTTATATATACTAATATACAGCTCTGAAAAAAATGAAGAGACCACTTCAAAACGATCAGTTTCCCTGGTTTTACTATTTATTGGTGTGTTTGAGTAAAATTAAAATCTGTATTTATTATTGAGTTCAGAAATCAATATTTGGTGGAATAATTGATTCTTGATTTCCAATCCCAGCTTCATGCGTCTTGGCGTCTCTCCACCTCTTTCACTTTGATGTTGGGAGACTTTATGACTCCTGGTCCAAAGATTCAAGCAGCTCGGCTTTGTTTGACGGCTGGTGACCGTCCATCTTCCTCTTCATCACATTCCAGAGGTTTTCAATGGGATTCAGGTCTGGAGATCTGGCCGGCCATGACAGGGTCCTGATCTGGTGGTCCTTCATCCACACCTTCACTGACCTGGCTGTGTTTCATGGAGCATCGTCCTGCTGGAAGAACCCTCCTCAGAGGTGGGGAACATCGTCAGAGCAGAAGGAAGCACGTTTTCTTCCAGGACAACTTTGTCCTCGGCTTGATTCATGCGTCCTTCACGAAGACAAATCTGTCCGATTCCTGCCTTGCTGAAGCCCCTCAGATCTTCACCGATCCTCCACCACATTTCACAGGATGTGGAGACTCTGTGGCTTGTTGGCCTCTCCAGGTCTCCGTCTAACCATGAGACCACCAGGTGTTGGACAAAGCTGAACATTGGACTCCTCAGAGAAGATGACCTTCCTTCAGTCCTCTATGGTCCAATCCTTCTGGTCTTCTTCAAACCTCAGCCTGGCTCTTCTTTACTTCTCGGTGATGAAGGGCTTTTTTTTTTTTTTTATCTTTGCCCAACTTCAGCCGCCATGAGCCTGTTTCTAACTGTCCTCACCATCCTCTTCACCCCAGCTGCTGTCTGACGTTCTTTTTGGAGGTCATTTGATGTCATCCCACGTTTGTTAAGTGACATTGGAATGAGTTGGAGGTCATCCCGGTGAGCGGAGAGTCGTTTTGGTCCTCTGCTGGTCTGCAGCTTTGTTGTCTCTAATGTCTGTAGCTTTGTTGTTCCTAATGTCTGTAGCTTTGTTGTCCCTAATGTCTGTAGCTTTGTTGTATCTAATGTCTGTAGCTTTGTTGTCCCTAATGTCTGTAGCTTTGTTGTCCCTAATGTCTGTAGCTTTGTTGTCCCTAATGTCTGTAGCTTTGTTGTATCTAATGTCTGTAGCTTTGTTGTCCCTAATGTCTGTAGCTTTGTTGTCCCTAATGTCTGTAGCTTTGTTGTCCCTAATGTCTGTAGCTTTGTTGTCTCTAATGTCTGTAGCTTTGTTGTCCCTAATGTCTGTAGCTTTGTTGTCCCTGATGTCTGTAGCTTTGTTGTCCCTAATGTCTGTAGCTTTGTTGTCCATAATGTCTGTAGCTTTGTTGTCCTTAATGTCTGTAGCTTTGTTGTCCTTAATGTCTATAGCTTTGTTCACCCTAATGTCTATAGCTTTGTTGTCCCTCATGTCTGTAGCTTTGTTGTCCCTCATGTCTGTAGCTTTGTTGTCCCTAATATCTGTAGCTTTGTTGTTCCTACTGTCTGTAGCTTTGTTGTCTCTAATGTCTGTAGCTTTGTTGTCCCTCATGTCTGTAGCTTTGTTGTCCCTGATGTCTGTAGCTTTGTTGTCCCTCATGTCTGTAGCTTTGTTGTCCATAATGTCTGTAGCTTTGTTGTCCTTAATGTCTGTAGCTTTGTTGTCCCTAATGTCTGTAGCTTTGTTGTCCTTAATGTCTATAACTTTGTTCACCCTAATGTCTGTAGCTTTGTTGTCCCTCATGTCTGTAGCTTTGTTGTCCCTCATGTCTGTAGCTTTGTTGTCCCTAATGTCTGTAGCTTTGTTGTCCCTAATGTCTGTAGCTTTGTTGTTCCTAATGTCTGTAGCTTTGTTGTCCCTAATGTCTGCAGCATTGTTGTCCCTAATGTCTCTACCTTTGTTGTCGCTAATGTCTGTGGCTTTGTTATCCCTAATGTCTGTAGCTTTGTTGTCCTTAATGTCTGTAGCTTTGTTGTCCCTAATGTCTGCAGCTTTGTTGTCGCTAATGTCTGTAGCTTTGTTGTCCCTAATGTCTGTAGCTTTGTTGTCCTTAATGTCTGTAGCTTTGTTGTCCCTAATGTCTGTAGCTTTGTTGTCCCTAATGTCTGTAGCTTTGTTGTCCTTAATGTCTATAACTTTGTTCACCCTAATGTCAAAAGCTTTGTTGTCCCTCATGTCTGTAGCTTTGTTGTCCCTCATGTCTGTAGCTTTGTTGTCCCTAATATCTGTAGCTTTGTTGTTCCTACTGTCTGTAGCTTTGTTGTCTCTAATGTCTGTAGCTTTGTTGTCCCTAATGTCTGTAGCTTTGTTGTCTCTAATGTCTGTAGCTTTGTTGTCCCTGATGTCTGTAGCTTTGTTGTCCCTCATGTCTGTAGCTTTGTTGTCCATAATGTCTGTAGCTTTATTGTCCTTAATGTCTGTAGCTTTGTTGTCCCTAATGTCTGTAGCTTTGTTGTCCTTAATGTCTGTAGCTTTGTTGTCCCTAATGTCTGCAGCTTTGTTGTCGCTAATGTCTGTAGCTTTGTTGTCCCTACTGTCTATAGCTTTGTTGTCCCTAATTTATGCAGCTTTGTTGTTCCTAATGTCTGTAGCTTTGTTGTTCCTAATGTCTGCAGCTTTGTTATCCCTAATGTCTCTACCTTTGTTGTCCCTAATGTCTGCAGCTTTGTTATCCCTAATGTCTCTACCTTTGTTGTCCTTAATGTCCGCAGCTTTGTTGTTCCTAATGTCTGTAGCTTTGTTGTCCCTAATGTCTGTAGCTTTGTTGTGTCTAATGTCTGTAGCTTTGTTGTCCCTCATGTCTGTAGCTTTGTTGTGTCTCATGTCTGTAGCTTTGTTGTCCCTCATGTCTGTAGCTTTGTTGTCCCTCATGTCTGTAGCTTTGTTGTGTCTAATGTCTGTAGCTTTGTTGTCCCTAATGTCTGTAGCTTTGTTGTGTCTAATGTCTGTAGCTTTGTTGTCCCTAATGTCTGTAGCTTTGTTGTGTCTAATGTCTGTAGCTTTGTTGTGTCTAATGTCTGTAGCTTTGTTGTGTCTAATGTCTGTAGCTTTGTTGTCCATAATGTCTGTAGCTTTGTTGTCCATAATGTCTGTAGCTTTGTTGTCCATAATGTCTGTAGCTTTGTTGTCTCTAATGTCTGTAGCTTTGTTGTCCATAATGTCTGTAGCTTTGTTGTCTCTAAAGTCTGTAGCTTTGTTGTCCCTCATGTCTGTAGCTTTGTTGTCCCTGATGTCTGTAGCTTTGTTGTCCCTGATGTCTGTAGCTTTGTTGTCCATAATGTCTGTAGCTTTGTTGTCCCTAATGTTTGCAGCTTTGTTGTCCCTAATGTTTGCAGCTTTGTTGTCCATAATGTCCGTAGCTTTGTTGTCCATAATGTCCGTAGCTTTGTTGTCCTTAATGTCTGCAGCTTTGTTGTTCCTAATGTCTGTAGCTTTGTTGTCCCTAATGTCTGTAGCTTTGTTGTGTCTAATGTCTGTAGCTTTGTTGTGTCTAATGTCTGTAGCTTTGTTGTGTCTAATGTCTGTAGCTTTGTTGTCCCTGATGTCTGTAGCTTTGTTGTCCCTAATGTCTGTAGCTTTGTTGTCCTTAATGTCTGTAGCTTTGTTGTCCCTAATGTCTGTAGCTTTGTTGTCCTTAATGTCTGTAGCTTTGTTGTCCCTAATGTCCGTAGCTTTGTTGTCCATAATGTCCGTAGCTTTGTTGTCCTTAATGTCCGTAGCTTTGTTGTGTCTAATGTCCGTAGCTTTGTTGTCCCTAATGTCTGTAGCTTTGTTGTCCCTCATGTCTGTAGCTTTGTTGTCCCTAATGTCTGTAGCTTTGTTGTCCCTCATGTCTGTAGCTTTGTTGTTCCTCATGTCTGTAGCTTTATTGTCCCTAATGTCTGCAGCATTGTTGTCCCTAATGTATCTACCTTTGTTGTCGCTAATGTCTGTGGCTTTGTTATCCCTAATGTCTGTAGATTTGCTGTCCCTAATGTCTGTAGCTTTGCTGTCCCTAATGTATGTAGCTTTGTTGTCCCTAATGTCTGTTGCTTTGTTGTCCCTAATGTCTGTAGCGTTGTTGTCCCTGATGTCTGTTACTTTGTTGTCCCTAATGTCTGTAGCTTTGTTGTCCCTAATGTCTGTAGATTTGTTGTCCCTGATGTCTGTTACTTTGTTGTCCCTAATGTATGTAGCTTTGTTGTCCCTAACGTCTGTAGCGTTGTTGTCCCTGACGTCTGTTACTTTGTTGTCCCTAATGTCTGTAGCGTTGTTGTCCCTGATGTCTGTAGCTTTGTTGTCCCTAATGTCTGTAGATTTGTTGTCCCTAATGTCTGTAGCTTTGCTGTCCCTAATGTATGTAGCTTTGTTGTCCCTAATGTCTGTAGCATTGTTGTCCCTAATGTCTGTTACTTTGTTGTCCCTAATGTCTGTAGCTTTGTTGTCCCTAATGTCTGTAGATTTGTTGTCCCTAATGTCTGTAGCTTTGCTGTCCCTAATGTATGTAGCTTTGTTGTCCCTAATGTCTGTAGCATTGTTGTCCCTGATGTCTGTTACTTTGTTGTCCCTAATGTCTGTAGCGTTGTTGTCCCTGATGTCTGTTACTTTGTTGTCCCTAATGTCTGTAGCTTTGTTGTCCCTAATGTCTGCTGCTTGACCTTGTTCTTATGAACCGTTGTCTTTGACATTTGAAGGATGGAAGCAGCCTGATGATCACTGTGTTCCTCTGACAGTAAAACCAGAGTTGAATCTTTCTTTTCTCACTCAAAACTTTTCTTTTGATCTCTTTTGATCAATAGTCACTTTTTTTTTAATTCCAATTACATTAGAAGGTTCTAGTAGCACTGTTCCTGCCATCCAGCTGGTCCTATTGTAAGAGGATAGTGATGACCACAGCACTGGTTTTATACTTTTCTTCATTAAATCAGATCTGGTTCAGGTGATCACCTGATCAGTACCTCATTAAGTAGAATCAGGTGATCACCTGATCAGTACCTCATTAAGTAGAATCAGGTGATCACCTGATCAGTACCTCATTAAGTAGAATCAGGTGATCACCTGATCAGTACCTCATTAAGTAGAATCAGGTGATCACCTGATCAGTACCTCATCAAGTAGAATCAGGTGTTCCTGTATTGGAATTCAACAGACTGGAATGGAACGGCTGCTGCAGAGATTTAAGAAACATTTGGAGAGGTCTCTTCATTTTATACAGAGCTGTAAATATATATATATATATATATGTGTGTGTGTGTGTGTGTGTGTGTGTGTGTGTGTGTGTGTGTGTTTTACCAAATCCACTTCAAATACAAACAAGTTTACAAACACAGTAAACAACAACAATAACAACAACTGCAGCAGCAGGTTCAGATAAACAACATCAATGTTCTAGTTTACAGTTTGTGTGTTTCAGGATGACCACGTTTAATATGGCACCCATGCTGCTATGAATTGTGGGTAATTCCCTCAGGATCGATGTGGACTTCCAGAAAGAGTTCTTAAAGGAGTGCACATGGACGGATGGTCTAACAGATCGACGGTCCCGGTCCCGGAGGAAAGTCCCAGAGGACGGATCCACGGTCCCAGAGAATAAGGACAGTCCCGGAGGACGGTCCCGGACCCCAGAGGACAGATCCGGACCCCGGACCCTGGAGGACGGAAGACGGTCCTGGAGGATGGACCGACAGTCCTGGAGGACAGACCGACAGTCCCAGAGAATGGAGGATGGTCACGGAGTATGGTCCCGGACCCCGGAGGACGGTCCCAGAGGACACAGGACGGTCCTAGACCCCGTAGCACGGAGGACGGTCCCGGAGGGAGTTGCTCGGTGCAGCTCCAGTGTTCAGCCAGCAGGTGGCAGCGTGTGACTTTAAATGACTCAGCGAACATTCAGGTACAAACATCACGTGACCAGCTGCATGAAGCCACATGTAAACTACATGTCAGAGACGTTAACACTGGACTTCCTGTCGCGGTCGGTGGTCACAGCGCCACCAGCAGGCTGCTGACCTTCATCATCACCATCATCATCACCTGGTCAGCCATCTTTGCTGCAGTGATGCACCGCAGCTCCTTCACAGGTTTCCTCCTTTAAACTTAATCTAACTCAGGAACAAGTCTGTTCCTGAACCTGTTTGGACTCTTCCACCAGTCTACACAGGTTCAAACTGCTTCAAACTGGTCTGAAACTGGTTTAAACTGGTTCAAACTAACACACCTGCCCTCACAGGTAAATAAAGACGCTGAACAACAGTTTTCTGACGGTTTATTGGGTTTCAATAAAAATCTATAAAAGTGAGTCAGCTCCAAATCATCCCGGGACCTGGATTAGACCTGGATTAAACCTGGATTAGACCTGGATTAAACCTGGATTACATGTGATTCAGAAGCAGAGCGGATACAGCAGAGCATCATATCAGGGAGGCAGCGGGTACACCAGAGTCCACATCAGACCTGATCCAGGACTGACCCCTGAAGGACACCACCAACAAGACTGGGACTCACTCTGTGAGGGTACTCGATCTGGTTTAGACCAGCAGAGTATCAGGGTCTGGTCCTGGACCAGGTTTAGACCAGCAGGGTATCAGGGTCTGGTCTTGGATCAGGTTTAGACCAGCAGGGTATCAGGGTCTGGTCCTGGATCAGGTTTAGAGCAGACAGTCTAGACAGGGATTATCAGTCTGCTGGGTTGGAAACAGAAAGCAGGTTGAAGCAGCAGTGACTCTTCTTTAATCTGAGAAACAGGACCAGGACCCAGAACCCAGACCAGGACCAGGACCAGGACTCGGTCCAGAATCCTCCCTTAGTTAGTGGGGACTAGAATACGTCCTGGGAAAAAGAAGAAGACATGAGAACAGGTTATAAAACAAACATTTACACAACAATAACAAATGATCTAAACTGGACTGAACTGGATCAACTGACTGGTGTAAACTGGTTTTAGACCAACATAAACTGGTTTGAGACCAATATAAACTGGTTTTAGACCAATATAAACTGGTTTGAGACCAATATAAACTGGTTTGAGACCAATATAAACTGGTTTTAGACCAATATAAACTGGTTTGAGACCAATATAAACTGGTTTTAGACCAATATAAACTGGTTTTAGACCAATATAAACTGGTTTTAGACCAATATAAACTGGTTTGAGACCAATATAAACTGGTTTTAGACCAATATAAACTGGTTTGAGACCAATATAAACTGGTTTGAGACCAATATAAACTGGTTTTAGACCAATATAAACTGGTTTTAGACCAATATAAACTGGTTTGAGACCAATATAAACTGGTTTTAGACCAATATAAACTGGTTTTAGACCAATATAAACTGGTTTGAGACCAATGTAAACTGGTTTTAGACCAATATAAGCTGGTTGTGACTGTGTGTACTGGTCTGACCTCGGGCCTTCCTCTTGTAGTAGATGAATCCAGCCAGAGATAAGATCAGACCCAGAACTAGACCTGAGGCTCCGATGGCGACCTTGTTTCTCTCTGACTCAGGCATGGACGGGTCTGAGGACAGACAGGTAGAGAGACAGACAGTTGAGAGACAGACAGGTGATAGACAGACAGGTAGAGAGACAGACAGTTGAGAGATAGACAGGTAGAGAGACAGACAGGAGACAGACAGGTATTTACCCCAGTCTGTGATCAGAGGTTTGTCCAGGCTGGCGTGTTCCACCACACAAGAGATCTTCTCCCCAGACCTGGTTCAACAAAAACCAACACAGACGACATCGGACTGGATCAGACCTGAACCAGGACCTGGACTTGGACCTGAACCAGGACCTGGACTTGGACCTGAACCTGGACCAGGACCTGGACCAGGACCAGGACCTGAACTAGGACCTGAACCAGGACCTGGACTCACCTGGGCGTGTACTCCAGCTCGGAGTGGACCTGGTAGTACCAGTCTCCGTCGGCCAGCTCCTCGGTAGAAGTGACATCAGAGGTGATCTTCTGTCCGTCTCTCAACCAGGAGACCTGGATCTGTTTGGGGAAGAAGTCGTAGACGCTGCAGACCAACATGGAGGGATGACGGCCGGAGGAGGAGGTGGAGGAGGAGGTGGAGGAGTAGAGAACCACGGAGGGTTGGACTGGAACCAACACAGACACATTCATTAACACTCAGCACACTGATGGAGGAGAGAGGAGGAGGAGGGAGGAGGAGAGAGGAGGAAGAAGGAAGAGGGATGAGGAGGAGGAGAGAGGAAGAGGAGAGAGGAGGAAGGAGGAGAAGGGAGGAGGAGGGGGAGGGAGGAGGAGAGAGAAGGAGGGGGAGGGAAGAGGAGGGATGAGGAGGGAGGACGAGAGAGAAGGAGGGAGGAGGAGAATGGGGAGGGAAGAGGAAGGGGAGGGAAGAGGAGGAGAGAAGAGGGGGAGGAAAGAGGAGAGAGGAGGAGGGAGAAGGGGGATAGAAGAGGAGGGAGGAGGAGAGAGAAGGAGGGAGGAGGAGAATGGGGAGGGAGGAGGAAGGAAGATGAGGGAGGAGGAGAGAGAAGGAGGTAGGAGGAGGAGGGAGGAGGAGGGATGAAGAGGGACGATGAGAGAGGAGGAAGGACGAGGAGGGAGGAGGAGAGAGGAGGAAGAAGGAGAGAGGAGGAGAGGGAGGAGGAGGGATGAGGGGGAAGGAGGGGGACGAGGAGAGAGGGAGAGGGAGGAGGAGGGGGAGGGAAGAGGAGGGAGGAGGAGAGAACCACATAGGGTTTGACTGCAACCAACACAGTCATTAACACTCAGAAAACTGATGGAGGAGGAGGGAGGAAGAGGAGGGACGAGGAGGAAGGAGGAGGCACGAGGGGGGATGAGGGAGAAGGAGGGGGAACGAGGAGGGAGGAGGAGGAGGAGGGGGGAGGAGGGGGGAGGAGGGGGGATGAGGGAAGAGGAGGAGGCACGAGGGGGAAGGAGGAGGAGCTGCAATATTTACAAACATGTTTACCATGAAGATTTTATTTTGAAAGAATCTCAGGAGGATGTTTACACTGAATGTAAACAATAATAATAATAATAATAATAATAATAATAATAGTGTGATGCAGCATGAACTGGTGTTGATGTTGCCGTGAGTCTGAGTGTTCGTCTTCATTTATAATAGAGATAATAATAAAGTGTATTAATGAGAGTAATAAACTTCCGGGTCAAACATCATAAAGTGGTGGATAACCCGGATGGTGTGATCATCTGTTTACCACCACGGTGACGTCACCAGCTGCCGTTTCAGAGCTCCACCAGCAGGGGGCGACAGAGTTCAGGAAAACATTTCAACATCACTGACGACACTGAAGTCTCCAGAACAGAAAGGATGACGTCATTGATTAAGGTGTCATTAGTTTAATATCAGAACCTGATTTAAACTGAGAAGTTCACAGTTCAGACTGAATCATGATGACGTCACAGAACCTGAACTCACCTGATTTAGACAGAACACCCTCCTTCCAGAGTCCAGCGTTGTGCCGACAGAATCCCTCCGTATCAGCTTTCCTCTTGCTCAGCGCTGTTGTATCATTGTTCCATCGTTCTGCGGTCTTCACACCGTACGCAGTGAATCCAACAAACTTCCCCAAACTGCTGCTGAACCTGACGTACTCCTTCCTCTCGTAGTAGTGAGAGTAGGTGAACTCTGCCTTGTTCACATCTGTGACGTTAAACTCACAGCGGTACAACATATAGAACAAGAATCCATCTGAGGAACAAACAATCAGAATTTACCATCAGAGTATTGATCAGAGTATTGATCAAGTATTGATCAGAGTATTGATCAGAGTATTGATCAGAGTATTATTGATCAGGGTATTGATCAGAGTATTAATCAGAGTATTGATCAGAGTATTGATCAGAGTATTATTGATCAGAGTATTATTGATCAGAGTATTGATCAGAGTATTATTGATCAGAGTATTGATCAGGGTATTGATCAGAGCATTATTGATCAGGGTATTGATCAGAGTATTAATCAGAGTACTGATCAGAGTATTGATCAGAGTATTGATCAGAGTAGTATTGATCAGAGTATTGATCAGAGTAGTATTGATCAGAGTATTGATCAGAGTATTGATCCTACCTGTGGGACAGACAGTGAGGAAGAGCAGGCAGCAGCTGAGCAGTGAAGAAGTCATCCTCCTGAGTCCTCCTGATCAACACTGACGGAGTCTGAAGGAGGAACAAATATAAAGCAGCTGGTCACATGACAGCAGGATCAGCTGTTGTCAGGCAGAGGACACAGAGACTGGTCTGATCTGAGACAGAGAGACAGAGAGACAGAGACAGACAGAGAGACAGAGACAGACAGAGAGACAGAGACAGTCTGTGATGATTGCAGTGTGCTTGGTGTTTCATAAAGTTCTGGTAGAATAAAGATGTGAACATCAGAACTTAGAGACAGATTCAGTTTATCTTCTGAGGTTCTTTCTCAGCCTCGTGGTCTGAAGGGATCTGAGGGGGCGGAGTCTAAACTCTACTCCATACAGGAGTGGTGTACTGCTCCTTTAAATGTCCTGTCGGAGTGGAGGAGAAACTCTGCAGAGAAACAGGAAAGAAAACCAGAAAGAAAAAACAGCTGAAGTTTGTTTGAACACATCAGATTATTATTGATGAACATGTTTCTTTATGAAACAGTTGACAGGTGAGAACAGTAAACATGATAAACAGTGATGTCATAATAATAATAATAATAATAATAATAATAATAATAATAATAATAATATTAATAACTTCACTGTCTCAGTGAGTGGACGTCTGCTGGAGGGAAACATCTGTCTGTCTCTGGAACGCATCACGTTTTAATAAAAGATGAAACCAGTGGAACAAAAACAAATATTAATAAACTAAAATGATGGTTTAATCAGGAAAAAGACAGATTTTATTTCACAGGTTTAACATTTGATTTGAGGTTCAGCTTCAAGTTTTCTCAAACAAACTCCAAACAAGAATAAAATGATAAAAGTTTGGTTTAACTTGTTTCTTTTATTTTGAAAAGCTTCAGTATGAGATTTAATGTCTGATTTTATTTTGAAGAGGCTGTGTAAACACCTTATTGATTATTGATCTCAGCTGAGAGTGACAGTTTGTCTCCAGCTGCAGCCTCTCTACCTGGACACTGATGACGTCATCACGATCTCTGCTCTCTGATTGGCTGTTCTGTTTTTAAGAGCTCAAGTTTCTCCGTTTCTGTCAGTCAGTCCCGAGTCACTCAGAGAAGAACAGTTTACCAGGTGAACTGATGAAGATGATGAAGATGAAGGAGCTGCTCATCTTCCTCTCCTGTGTCCTCTGTGTTTCTGCTGAAGGTAAAATGTTTACTTGTTTACTAACTAACTAACTAAGAGAATAACTAACTAGCTAGATAGATAGATACTTTATTAATCCCTCAGAGGGAAGTTATGTCACAGCAGCATGTTCAAAAATATTGAATATAATCTACAAATGCACATTCTATAAAATAAAATAAAATAATATTAAATAAACTAAACTAAACCTAAACAACAGTGCAATGAATTAGAACAAAACAACATAAAAACATGACTAACAGAATAATTAACTAACTAACAGACTAACTAACAGACTAACTAACTAACAGACTAACTAACTAACAGACTAACTAACCTTATCAGCAGGTTAATAATGAGTTTTGTGTTTCCAGCTGTTCATGAGAGCATTCTGATCCGTGGATGTTCAGACTCTGATGGAGAAGACATGTATGGACTGGACAACGAGGAGATCTGGTTTGCAGACTTTGCCAAAGGGGAAGGATTCGATGTTCTGCCTCCGTTTGCTGATCATCCGAGCTTCCCTGGATTTTATGAAGGTGCTGTGGCTAATCAACAGATCTGCAAGTCCAACCTGAAGCTCTGTCGCATCGGTATGAAGGACCTCCCTCATGAAGAAGGTGAACAACATTTAACTTTTCTATCTCTTCATCTCCGTCTGAGTTTAGATGAAATATTTCAAACATGTGAAACATGAAGTTGATCCTGCAGTCAGAAGATGATGGATGACATCACATCTTATCATCTGGTCTCCAACATGGTCTTCATGTTCAGTCTGACATGTGACCGTCCCACATACGTGTTCCTCACATGTTCCTGTTCTAATATGAATATGATGTCACCTGAACGAGCCAATCACGTGACAGACTGCAGGTCGTCTCACCTGTTCGGTGTCAGACGGTCTGAGGAGGAACCTCCCTTCTTACAGAGCTCAATGAGGTCCGAGGTGTCCAGGTGACCTTCCTCGTCATCTTCCTCATCTCTAACTTCCTGTCGAGCATCTTCTTCCTCCTGAGGCTGAACAGTTTGCTCCTCAGAGGAAGAACCTGAACTCTGTGACGTTAGCAGCAGTCCGGTCTCCGGTCGTCCATGTCTCCAGAACCGCAGAGGTCCAGAGGACCTCAGCACCTCCTGTTGAATGATTCAGGACGGACTCAACGTCCTAAACAGCAGCTTCAACACATGTCCAGTTTCATGTCTTGGTGTGTCCTCAGATCCTCCGTCCAGCCTGACCATCTACATCAGAGACGTCCTACAGATGGGACAGAAGAACACTCTGATCTGTCACGTGTCGGGTTTCTATCCGGCGCCGGTCCGAGTCCACTGGACCAAGAACGGGAAGAACGTGACGGAAGGAACCACCATCAACGTTCCCTACCCCAACAGAGACGGTTCCTTCACCCAGATGTCCAGACTGGACTTCATCCCACAGCAGGGGGACGTCTACAGCTGTACGGTGCAACATCTGGCCCTGGAGGAACCGCTGACCAGGATCTATGGTGAGGGGGGAGGGGGGGCGGCTGGGGGACGGCTGTCTTCAGATGTGGAGCTTCATGTGTCTCTGTTCTGTCTCCAGATGTGGAGCTTCATGTCTCTGTTCTGTCTCCAGATGTGGAGCTTCATGTGTCTCTGTTCTGTCTCCAGATGTGGAGCTTCATGTCTCTGTTCTGTCTCCAGATGTGGAGCTTCATGTGTCTCTGTTCTGTCTCCAGATGTGGAGCTTCATGTGTCTCTGTTCTGTCTCCAGATGTGGAGCTGACCCAGCCCGGTGTTGGACCCTCGGTGTTCTGTGGACTCGGTCTGACCGTCGGTCTCCTCGGTGTTGCAGCTGGAACCTTCTTCCTCATCAAAGGCAACGAGTGCAGCTGATTGGCTGGAGCTGATGATGTCATCAGTGTGTGTCTATATAATGTCCTATCAGTCTTTAATCTGCTGCGGTTGTCTTTGAGCTTCAGGTCAATCAGAGATGATGAAGTGATGTCACTTCCTGAAGTCTCCCTGTCTCAGGTCCACCAGGTGTCCCCCTGCCCGATGGTGGACGTCCCTCTGTCTCTTCAGCTGTCCTCACTAATCATGAAATCTGAGTTCTGTGATCAATAAAGAAATTAAACTTCACATCTGTGTTGTTTCATTGTTTTCCATAAAAGATGAACATCTGGACACATCAGCTGACAGGTGAGAGTCAGACCCTCTAAAGCTTTGATCACTGTGTGGTCGTCATGGTAACTGGGAGGACCTCTGCGCCCCCTGCTGGACCATCTGAGAGTTTGTGCTCCGACACCAACGGGCTGAAAGAGGAAGAAGACGAGGTTGATTATAAAATCAGAAACTAGAAAGTGGAACAAACATGAAGATGAACATCTGGAAAACAAACCCTGGAGGGGGAGGAGCCTCAGAGCTCAGGACAGTTGTCCACTTCACCTCAGTCCATCTTCAATGATCTCGGTCCAGAGAAGGCGGCGGTGTTTCTGGATCATGTTTCTATCTGGTTTCTTCTTTGGAGAGTTTTAACATCATTTGTGGACGCAGCGATGAACTGTGTTCACAGACGATGGTTTTCACAAGTGTTCCTGAGCCCATGCAGTGATTTCCACTCCAGAATAGTGTGTTTTTAATGCAGTGCTGCCTGAGGGCCCGAAGATCACCACCATCCAATATTGGTTTCCAGCCTTGTCCCTTGTGTTCAGAGATTTCTCCAGATTCTCTGAATCTTTTATTGATTCAGTAAACGTGGTGAACCTCTCCCCATCTTCACTGCTGAGAGACTCCGCCTCTCTGAAATCATCTTTTATAATCATGTTCCTGATCCTGCAGGTCAGAGGTCGTCCTGCTTTCACTTCCTGTTCACTCAGCAGCCAATCAGAGAGCCAGCTGCTGACGTGTCACCTGTTACCGAGGAGAGCTGCTCGGTGTGAAGAAACAGATCAAAGACTTCGTTCTTCTGTTTCGGTGAAAGTTGGAATGAAGATCGACCAGTAAATTAAAGCTCCTGGAGCAGCGCTGGTTTCACTGCTGCAGATCTCCAACTACACCCTCCACCCTCCACCCCCTCCACCCCCTCCACCCTCCACCCTCCACCCCCTCCACCCTCCACCCCCTCCACCTTCACCCTCCACCACCCTCCTCATGTCCACGGTTTCCTGCTGGACGGAGTCCCTCATCCGGGACATCCACAGCCGCTCTGCTCATCCGTGATCCGGCCTCCACTTCACTGCCTGCTCCACCTGGCGCCCCCTGCTGGTGAAGACTCGTCCAGAAAACAAGAAAACTGTCTGAATCCTGTTTATCCAACGTTACTCCGAGCTGTGATCCAGGAAACATCTGGATTAAAAGACCACAAATATTCTATAATCCAGGAAACATCTGGATTAAAAGACCACAAATATTCTATAATCCAGGAAACATCTGGATTAAAAGACCACAAATATTCTATAATCCAGGAAGAGTTTGGGATTTATACAGAAGGAGAACAGGAGGAGAAAAAGAGGTGAACAAGAGGAAAACAGGAGGAGAACAGGAGGAGAAAAGGAGTAGAACAGAAGGAGAACAGGAGGAGAAAAGAAGGAGAACAGAAGGAGAACAGGAGGAGAACAGGAGGAGAAAAGGAGTAGAACAGAAGGAGAACAGGAGGAGAACAGGAGGAGAAAAGGAGTAGAACAGGAGGAGAACAGGAGAACAGGAGGAGAAAAGAAGGAGAACAGAAGGAGGAAAGGAGGTGAACAGGAGGATAAAAGGAGAACAGAAGGAGGAAAGGAGGTGACCAGGAGGAGAAAAGGAGGTGACCAGGAGGACAAAAGGAGAACAGAAGGAGGAAAGGAGGTGACCAGGAGGAGAAAAGGAGGAGAACAGAAGGAGAACAGGAGAACAGGAGGCCAGGAGGAGAAAAAGAGGAGAACAGAAGGAGAACAGGAGGAGAACAGGAGGAGAAAAGGAGTAGAACAGAAGGAGAAAAGGAGGAGAACAGGAGGCCAGGAGGAGAAAAGGAGGTGACCAGGAGGAGAAAAGGAGGAGAACAGGAGGAGAAAAGGAGAACAGAAGCAGGAAAGGAGGTGACCAGGAGGAGAAAAGGAGAACAGAAGGAGAACAGGAGGAGAAAAAGAGGTGACCAGGAGGAGAAAAGGAGGAGAACAGTAGAACAGGATGAGAACAGGAGAACAGGAGGAGAAAAGAAGGAGAACAGAAGGAGGAAAGGAGGTGACCAGGAGGATAAAAGGAGAACAGAAGGAGAAAAGGAGGAGAACAGGAGGCCAGGAGGAGAAAAGGAGGTGACCAGGAGGAGAAAAGGAGGAGAACAGGAGGAGAACAGGAGGAGAAAAGGAGAACAGAAGGAGAACAGGAGGAGAAAAGAAGGAGAAAAGAAGGAGAACAGAAGGAGAAAAAGAGGTGAACAGGAGGAAAACAGGAGAACAGGAGAACAGGAGGAGAAAAGGAGTAGAACAGAAGGAGAACAGGAGGAGAAAAGAAGGAGAACAGAAGGAGGAAAGGAGGTGACCAGGAGGATAAAAGGAGAACAGAAGGAGAACAGGAGAACAGGAGGCCAGGAGGAGAAAAGGAGGAGAACAGAAGGAGAACAGGAGGAGAAAAGGAGGTGACCAGGAGGATAAAAGGAGAACAGAAGGAGAACAGGAGAACAGGAGGCCAGGAGGAGAAAAGGAGGAGAACAGAAGGAGAACAGGAGGAGAACAGGAGGAGAAAAGGAGTAGAACAGAAGTAGAAAAGGAGGAGAACAGGAGGCCAGGAGGAGAAAAGGAGGAGAACAGAAGGAGAACAGGAGAACAAGAGGCCAGGAGGAGAAAAGGAGGAGAACAGAAGGAGAACAGGAGGAGAACAGGAGGAGAAAAGGAGTAGAACAGAAGGAGGAAAGGAGGTGACCAGGAGGAGAAAAGGAGAACAAAAGGAGAACAGGAGGAGAACAGGAGGAGAAAAAGAGGTGAACAAGAGGAAAACAGGAGGAGAACAGGAGGAGAACAGGAGGCCAGGAGGAGAAAAGGAGGTGACCAGGAGGAGAAAAGGAGAACAGAAGCAAGAAAGGAGGTGACCAGGAGGAGAAAAGGAGAACAGAAGGAGAACAGGAGGATAAAAAGAGGTGACCAGGAGGAGAAAAGGAGGAGAACAGGAGAACAGGATGAGAACAGGAGAACAGGAGGAGAAAAGAAGGAGAACAGAAGGAGGAAAGGAGGTGACCAGGAGGATAAAAGGAGAACAGAAGGAGAAAAGGAGGAGAACAGGAGGCCAGGAGGAGAAAAGGAGGTGACCAGGAGGAGAAAAGGAGGAGAACAGGAGGAGAACAGGAGGAGAAAAGGAGGAGAACAGGAGGAGAAAAGGAGTAGAACAGAAGGAGAAAAGGAGGAGAACAGGAGGTGACCAGGAGGAGAAAAGGAGAAGAACAGGAGGAGAAAAGGAGGAGAACAGGAGGAGAACAGGAGGAGAAAAGAAGGAGAACAGAAGGAGGAAAGGAGGTGACCAGGAGGATAAAAGGAGAACAGAAGGAGGAAAGGAGGTGACCAGGAGGAGAAAAGGAGGTGACCAGGAGGAGAAAAGGAGTAGAACAGAAGGAGAACAGGAGGAGAACAGGAGGAGAAAAGGAGTAGAACAGGAGGAGAACAGGAGAACAGGAGGAGAAAAGAAGGAGAACAGAAGGAGGAAAGGAGGTGACCAGGAGGATAAAAGGAGAACAGAAGGAGGAAAGGAGGTGACCAGGAGGAGAAAAGGAGGTGACCAGGAGGATAAAAGGAGAACAGAAGGAGGAAAGGAGGTGACCAGGAGGAGAAAAGGAGGAGAACAGAAGGAGAACAGGAGAACAAAAGGAGAACAGGAGGAGAACAGGAGGACAGGAGGAGAAAAGGAGAACAGAAGGAGAACAGGAGGAGAACAGGAGGAGAAAAGGAGAACAAAAGGAGAACAGGAGGAGAACAGGAGGACAGGAGGAGAAAAGGAGGTGACCAGGAGGAGAAAAGGAGAAGAACAGGAGGAGAAAAGGAGGAGAACAGAAGGAGAACAGGAGGAGAACAGGAGGAGAAAAGGAGTAGAACAGAAGGAGAAAAGGAGGAGAACAGGAGGCCAGGAGGAGAAAAGGAGGTGACCAGGAGGAGAAAAGGAGAACAGAAGGAGAACAGGAGAACAGGAGGCCAGGAGGAGAAAAGGAGGTGACCAGGAGGAGAAAAGGAGGAGAACAGGAGGAGAACAGGAGGAGAACAGAAGGAGAACAGGAGGAGAACAGGAGGAGAAAAGGAGTAGAACAGAAGGAGAAAAGGAGAAGAACAGGAGGCCAGGAGGAGAAAAGGAGGAGAACAGGAGGAGAAAAGGAGAACAGAAGGAGAACAGGAGGACAGGAGGAGAAAAGGAGGTGACCAGGTGGATAAAAGGAGAACAGAAGGAGGAAAGGAGGTGACCAGGAGGAGAAAAGGAGGAGAACAGAAGGAGAACAGGAGAACAGGAGGCCAGGAGGAGAAAAGGAGGTGACCAGGAGGAGAAAAGGAGGAGAACAGAAGGAGAACAGGAGGAGAACAGGAGGAGAAAAGGAGTAGAACAGAAGGAGAAAAGGAGGTGAACAGAAAGAGAAAAGGAGGTGACCAGGAGGAGAAAAGGAGAACAGAAGGAGAACAGGAGGAGAACAGGAGGCCAGGAGGAGAAAAGGAGGTGACCAGGAGGAGAAAAGGAGGAGAAAAGGAGGAGAACAGGAGGCCAGGAGGAGAAAAGGAGGTGACCAGGAGGAGAAAAGGAGAACAGAAGGAGAACAGGAGGATAACAGGAGTAGAACAGAAGGAGAACAGGAGGAGAAAAGGAGTAGAACAGAAGGAGAACAGGAGAACAGGAGGAGAAAAGGAGGTGACCAGGAGGTCTATTATTAGGAGGTCGTTTATTAACTAGCTGTTTATTCACCTGTTTATCTCAAACGTCTCCGTCTCTCCAGGATTTCAGCTTTTTTTTTATTGTTGAGCTCTAAAATGTTCAAACGCTTTTTTAATGAGAAGTTTTACAGTGAATGTGTTCTGTTTGTCTTCATACTGTTGTGAGGACTTTACTGTATTAAGAGCTGCTGACATTTGATGCTTCATGAATAAAACAGAATTGACCAAAATTGCAAGTTGAGGAAAGAATTTATTTTTTTGTTTTTATTTACGACATGAACAGTTTTATATAATCACTTTATAATTATAATTATACTATACATCACACAAACACTTCAGTCTGGTTCTGCCGGTTCTCATGGTTCTGATGTTTCTGCCGGTTCCGATTGTTCTGACGGTTCTTATGGTTCTGTCGGTTCTTATGGTTTTGATGCTTCCACCAGTTCTGCCAGTTCTGATGGTTTTGATGGTTCTGATGGTTCTTATGGTTCTGCCGGTTCTGCTGGTTCTTATGTTTTTGATGGTTCCGCCGGTTCGTGGCCGGTGTCGTCCCCCGGGCCGCCGGCCGTCAGACTGTCTTCGTCCACCGGGACACAGCGGTGCTTCTTCAGGGAGTGCGAGCGTGTGAACAGCCTCTTGCAGCGTGAGCACCAGTAGGGCTTCTCTCCGGTGTGGACCCGGAGGTGACGGCTGTAGCTGTACGAGCTGTTGAAACGTTGGCCGCAGGCGTCGCAGCCGAACGGCCGCTCTCCGCCGTGGACGCGCCGGTGACGCGCGTAGTTGCCGAGGCGGCCGAAGCCGGCGCCGCACTCGCCGCACCTGTACGGCTTCTCTCCGCCGTGCGTGCCCACGTGTTGTTTGTACGTCTTGGAGACGGAGAAGCTCTTCTCGCACAGCTGGCAGCGGAACGGCTTTTCTCCCGTGTGGATGCGCAGGTGGGATTTGTAGTTGCCCAGCTGAGAGAAGCTCCTCCCGCACTGCCGGCAGCAGTAGGGTTTCTCCCCGGTGTGGACGCGCAGGTGGATCCTGTAGCTGCCCGCGTCACCGAAGCTCTTGTGGCAGCTCTCGCAGCGGTACGGCTTCTCTCCGGTGTGGTTGCGCAGGTGCAGACCGAAATGACCCGACTGGGTGAAACCTTTCCCGCAGAAGTCGCAGCGGTACGGCTTCTCCCCGCCGTGGCTCAGCCGGTGGCGCTCGTAGGAGCTCAAGAAGCCGAAGGTCTTGGGACAGCGCTCGCAGCGGTACGGCCCGGCGTGGTCGCGCAGGTGCTTCCTGTAGGAGGCGCGGTCTCCGAAGTCGGCCCCGCACCGGCGGCAGCGGTAGGGCGTCTCCTCGGGGTGGGCGCCGAGCCGGCCGAAGGACGTCCCGCGCCGCTCGCAGCGATGCGGCTCGTCCCGCCGGTGACTCGCTTCGTGAGCTCGGAGGCTGCAGATCCGGCCGAAGGACGTCCCGCACCGCTCGCAGCGGTGAGGACGGCGTCGGTCCGACGCGTCGGCCTGGGACGGAGACAAACGGAGACAAACGGAGGTCAGAGGTCAGATCGGACGTAGCGGCTTCACAGCTGACAGTCGGACCTCCAACAGTCCAGGATGAACTCTTACGGTCCACCTTACGTTCCTCTGTTCCTCTTTCACTGACGTGTTTAGAAATGTTCACGTTCTCACCAGATCAACCACAATCATTCAGAACTGACAGGGGCGGAGCCACACTCCAATTAGCATACCGCCACGCCCCCATTTCTCCATATAAGGACGTGTTTGTGATCTGAATCGTGGAGTGAAGAGAGATGGCATCAAAAACTAAACGGAGAAATATCAAAACAACAGGAAGTGAAACGAGTTTCCTGACGAGTGACTAGTTCAAAAATACAGCAGCTGTTTTATATATAATATAAATATATATATAATGTATTATACAATCAAGAGACCACTTCAAGAGGACCTGGCTGACAAAGTGAAGGAGATCAGAAGACCAGAAGATCAGAAGATCAGAAGATGGACTTCATGCTGATTGAGAACAGGTGTGTCAGTAATCAGGTCTGGATGTGACTCCAGAAACTGAACTCAGGTGATGAACCAGTTCAGTTCTGTTTTAACAGGAGGGGGCAAACACTTTTTCACACAGGGCCATGTGGGTTTGGATTGTTTTTCTCCCTTAATAATAAAAACCTTCATTTAAAAACTGCATTTTGTGTTTACTTGTGTTATCTTTGACTAATATTTAAATTTGTTTGATGATCTGAAACATTTAAGTGACAAACATGCAAAAAAATAAGAAATCAGGAAGGAGGCAAACACTTTTTCACACCACTATATATACATATATACATATATATATATATATATATATATATATATATATATATATATATATATATATGTATATATAGTGGTGTGAAAAAGTATATATATATATATATACATCTACAGTGGGGCAAAAAAGTATTTAGTCAGCCACCAATTGTGCAAGTTCTCCCACTTAAAAAGATGAGAGACGCCTGTAATTTTCATCATAGGTACACTTCAACTATGAGAGACAGAATGGGGGGAAAGAATCCAGGAAATCACATTGTAGGATTTTTAATGAATTAATTGGTAAATTCCTCGGTAAAATAAGTATTTGGTCACCTACAAACAAGCAAGATTTCTGGCTCTCTCAGACCTGTAACTTCTTCTTTAAGAGGCTCTTCTGTCCTCCACTCGTTACCTGTATTAATGGCACCTGTTTGAACTTGTTATCAGTATAAAAGACACCTGTCCACAACCTCAAACAGTCACACTCCAAACTCCACTATGGCCAAGACCAAAGAGCTGTCAAAGGACACCAGAAACAAAATTGTAGACCTGCACCAGGCTGGGAAGACTGAATCTGCAATAGGTAAGCAGCTTGGTGTGAAGAAATCAACTGTGGGAGCAATTATTAGAAAATGGAAGACGTACAAGACCACTGATAATCTCCCTCGATCTGGGGCTCCACGCAAGATCTCACCCCGTGGGGCCAAAATGATCACAAGAACGGTGAACAAAAATCCCAGAACCACACGGGGGGATCTGGTGAATGACCTGCAGAGAGCTGGGACCAAAGTAACAAAGGCTACCATCAGTAACACACTACGCCGCCAGGGACTCAAATCCTGCAGTGCCAGACGTGTCCCCCTGCTTCAGCCAGTACATGTCCAGGCCCGTCTGAAGTTTGCTCGAGAGCATTTGGATGATCCAGAAGAGGATTGGGAGAATGTCATATGGTCAGATGAAACCAAAATAGAACTTTTTGGTAAAAACTCAACTCGTCGTGTTTGGAGGAGAAAGAATGCCGAGTTGCATCCAAAGAACACCATACCTACTGTGAAGCATGGGGGTGGAAACATCATGCTTTGGGGCTGTTTTTCTGCAAGGGGACCAGGACGACTGATCCGTGTAAAGGAAAGAATGAATGGGGCCATGTATCGTGAGATTTTGAGTGAAAACCTCCTTCCATCAGCGAGGGCATTGAAGATGAAACGTGGCTGGGTCTTTCAGCATGACAATGATCCCAAACACACCGCCCGGGCAACGAAGGAGTGGCTTCGTAAGAAGCATTTCAAGGTCCTGGAGTGGCTTAGCCAGTCTCCAGATCTCAACCCCATAGAAAATCTGTGGAGGGAGTTGAAAGTCCGTGTTGCCCAGCGACAGCCCCAAAACATCACTGCTCTAGAGGAGATCTGCATGGAGGAATGGGCCAAAATACCAGCAACAGTGTGTGAAAAGCTTGTGAAGACTTACAGAAAACGTTTGACCTCTGTCATTGCCAACAAAGGGTATATAACAAAGTATTGAGATGAACTTTTGTTATTGACCAAATACTTATTGTCCACCATAATTTGCAAATATATTCTTTAAAAATCAGACAATGTGATTTTCAGGAATTTTTTTTCTCATTTTGTCTCTCATAGTTGAAGTGTACCTATGATGAAAATTACAGGCGTCTCTCATCTTTTTAAGTGGGAGAACTTGCACAATTGGTGGCTGACTAAATACTTTTTTGCCCCACTGTGTGTATATATATATATATTATATATATATATTATATATAAATGGAGGTTTTCTCTGTACCCACTTCCACTTCCTACCTCACTGTCTCTTGAGTTTCATGCTGTGACAGTTACTCATCCGGTACAATTAAACATTGTTGTCCTCTACCGTCCTCCAGGTCCTTTGGGAGATTTCTTGGACGAATTAGACGTCCTCCTGTCAAACGTCCCAGAACATGGTCCTCCACTTGTCCTTCTGGGTGACTTTAACATCCAGACTGAGAAGTCATCTGACCTTGTGCTCTTCCTGTCTTCCTTTGCTGTCTCCCTCAGTCCTTCTCCTCCTCCTCACAAAGGTTGGAACCACCTGGACTATATTTCACCAGAAACTGCTCCACATCTAACCTCACTGTAACTCCACTTCATGTCTCCAACCACTTCTTTATCTCTGACTCTCTCTAACTGACAACCTGACCACATCAACAGACTCTGGACCTGTCAGTCACAACATTCACTCCTCCTCTCTCCCTCCTCTCTCCCTCCTCTTCTCTGGCCTCCTCCTCTCTCCCTCCTCTCTCTCCTCCTCCTCTCCCTCCTCCTCCTCTCCCTCCTCTCCCTCCTCCTCTCCTCCTCCTCCCCCTCCTCTCTGTCCCTCCTCTCTCCTTATTCCTCTCTCCCTCCCTCCTCTCTGTCCTCCTCCAGAATTCAATCCTCTTTTTCTAATCCCAAAAAGCTATTCATCTTCTTCATCTTCTCCATCTTCTCCAACCTCCTTGACCCCCCCTCCCCTCCTCCTCCCACCAAGCCACTTTGTCAACTACTTTACTAAAAAGATAGATGACATACGCTCATTTTATAATCCAGCTTCTGTAACTACATGTCCATCATCTTCATCTTCATCCCCTTCACTTTCCTCTTTCAGCCCCCTGTCTCCCAATCAAGTTGTTACCTTGGTAACCTCCACCCCCCCCCTCCCCATCCCATCTCATTCTCCAGTCTATTGCTCCAGACCTTCTTCCTTTTCTCTCCATCTCATCACCACTTCTCTGTCAACGGTCTGTTTCCTGAACTCTCTGAAGGAGAGAGTGAACCCTCTCCTGAAGAAACTCCTCCTCAACCCGTCTGAAGTAAACAACTACAGACCGTCTCTCTTCTTAACTTTCTTTCTAAAACTCTGGAGCGAGCTATCTTTAACCAACTCTCCTCCTATCTCCACCATAATAACCTTCTTGACCACCAGTCTGGTTTCAACAGACCACTCAACAGAGACGGTCCTCCTTCTGTCTCTGAGCAGCTTCACACTGCTAGAGCAGCCTCTCTGTCCTCTGTCCTGATCCTTCTAGACCTTCTGCTGCATTGGACACAGTGAACCACCAGATCCTTCTTTCCTCCTTCAGGACCTCGGTGTCTCAGGCTCTGCTCTCTCCCTGTTCTCATCCTACCTCAACGACCTCACCTACCGGGTAACTTGGAGAGGATCTGTGTCTGAACCTTGTCCTCTCACTACTGGTGTCCCTCAAGGCGCCGTCCCGGGTCCCCTCCTCTTCTCTCTACACCAACTCTCTCGGCTCTGTCCTTCACTCGCATGTCTTTTCCTACCACAGCTATGCTGATGACACCCAACTGATCCTCTCTTTTCCAGATCTGAAACACAGGTAGCAGCATGAATCTCTGTCTGTCTGACTGACATCTCTCAGTGGATGTCCTCACACCACCTGGAAATCAACCTCCACAAGACCGAACTGCTCTTCCTTCCAGGGAAAGACTCTCCCACCCTCGACCTGACTACTACCTTCAACAACTCTGTTATCCCGACCCTGACTGATAAGAACCTCGGAGACACTCCACAGTCAACTCTCTTACTGCCAACATCACTGCAACAACACGTTCCTGTAGATACATGCTGCACAACATCAGGAGAATACGTCCTCTTCTCACTCAGAAGGAGGTGCAGGTTCTGGTCCAGGTTCTGGTCCAGGCTCTGGTCCAGGTTCTGGTCCAGGCTCTGGTCCAGGTTCTGGTCCAGGCTCTGGTCCAGGTTCTGGTCCAGGTTCTGGTCATCTCACATCTAGACTACTGTACCTCCCTCCTGGCAGGTCTACCTGTTCGTACCATCTGACCTCTGCAGCTCATCCAGAATGCAGCAGCTCCACTTTAACCTCCTAGATTCACTCACACTACTCCTCTCCTCCTCTTCCTTCTCCTCCTCCTCCTCTACATCCAGGACATGGTCCAACCTAATGTTTCTACACACTTGTAGTGAATATGGCTGAGTGGAGCCAACATATAATTATTGATTAAAATATAATTATTGATTAAAATGTTATTATTGATTAAAATATGTGATTGATTAAAATATTAAATATTAAATAAATATATCTAATTTGGTCACCAGGTGTTAAAAAGTCAGAACACTTCAAATTAAAGAGACGTTATCGAGGTAGAACCACCTCCGTAGAACCAGAACCGCTCAACTTATTTCTCTTGTTAATCGAAGGTAAACGTTCTAGTTGAAGTTAGTTGAAGTCGACAGGTCCGGTTAGAACCACTTCATGGACCCGTCACTCAGAACCATCTGTCCACTCAGTGGTTCTGAGACTGGACCTCACCTCCTCTGAACCATCCATCCTCCGCCTGAACTCCTTTCTTCTTCAGTCGACCCGCTTCGGCTCTGAAACATCAAGTAGAGACAAACTGGTGACATCGGGGAGGGAGAGGTCAGAGGTCAGAGGTCAGACTGAGATGTAGGACTTCAAACACAGAAACACACCTGCTGACTCAGCGGTCCACGACCCTGGTGCTGACGATGAGGAGTTCTGTGGATTCAGAAGACGACAGGTATCAGTGACATCACAGCAGGTATCAGTGACATCACGGCAGGTATCAGTGACATCACAACAGGTATCAGTGACATCACGGCAGGTATCAGTGACATCACTTTGTCTCTCGTGACCATATTTGGACAAGCTGGGGGAGGAGCCAGCGGTGGATCTGACCGATCTGATCAGAAACCTGACGATACTACGTCCCGCCCACCGATAGCTGTAACCTGACTGCACCACAGGCCTGTCAATCAAACAGACACGCCCCCAAAAACAGGTCTTCTTGAATCTTCTTTTCTAATGAATGAGGGATTATTTTCAGATGGACCTCCAGAAAACTAAGAAGAAGGAGTGACTTTAGCTAACAACACCGAGATAACTGATGGACACATTTTATTCACTTTGGATTTGATGAGAGAAGTTGAATGGGAGTCTATGGAGCCGGAGGCTTTTTGGAGCCGACCTCTAGTGGCACTCGCTGGTATTGCAGCTGAAGACACTTCTGGATCAGAACCATTTTACAGACCTGAAGCTACGAACACTTTTATATTCCGTCCTGAGGTTCAGTGTTTGTGTGACGTCACTAAATAACAGATCAAAGATCTCGTTTTGTTTTCCAATAAAAACATAAAGTTCTTCAATGTTCTGAATCATCAGTTTTGTGAACGAACTTACCTGAAGAGGGTTTACATCCTGTCGGTCCAGATAAACTGACGGAACCAGCTGAGGACGGTCACGTCAACTGTCCTCAGACATCCGGGGACATTACAGACAGACAGGTGTCCCAGAGGACATGTGCAGACAGACTTCCGGTACGTATGACGCTGCAGAGCGTCCAGATGAGGAAACATTAAAAACATCCAGCGGCCTCCACAAACTCGGCTAAGCTAACCCGGCTAGCAGCGGCGCTCCGGAGCGGCTCGACCCGCCGGCAGCTTCACCTGCGGCCGGCCGGCCGGCTGGCAGTGTCCCCGGACACACGGTGGACAGATACCCGCTGATGTCCTCCGTCAGATCCGAACATCACACTGCCACGAACACGCGGCCCAGTCGGACCCAGGCGGCCGCGCGGTGCATTGTGGGACCGTCTTCTTCTGCCTGAACGTGCGACGCAGAAAAGGCGCGGTGCTGCCCTCATCAGGCCACGACCGGAACTACATTAAACACGTCACTGAGAGGCGGCCATGTTAATGTCAGGGAACCAATCAGAGACCAGGATCAGAGTTCGAGCTCATAGTGCTCATAGTCAGTCCAGACCTGATCCAGACCTCTGATCCAGACCTGATCCAGACCTGATCCAGATCTTTGATCCAGACCTCTGATCCAAAACCTGATCCAGACCTGATCCAGACCTCTGATCCAGACCTGATCCAGATCTTTGATCCAGACATGATCCAGACCTCTGATCCAGACCTGATCCAGACGTGATCCAGACCTGATCCAGATCTTTGATCCAGATCTTTGATCCAGACCTGATCCAGACCCGATCCAGATCTTTGATCCAGACCTGATCTAGACGTCTG